>NC_061508.1:261634614-261664220 GCF_022539505.1 Lolium rigidum
TGTAATTCCCATCAATTGTTGATCTTCCGAAATATTGCATTCGACGATGCTTTTTCCAGCGAGTAATCCTGGCTCCGGTGCGCGATCCCCAAATAATCATGAAACATGCAAAATAGATGAAATAACATAAGTATCCTCTCCAAATATGAAATATATCAATGAATAACAGCAAATTATGATATAAAATAGTGATGCAAATTGGACGTATCAATGTCCTTCATGATATAAAGGATCCTGAGTAGAAGCACCACTTCTAGTTCTTACATCATAAGCATGTTTTTCTCTAGAAGCATTAACTAGCAGATCTTTTTGCACTTTAGTGAGCTCATCAATTTGAGTTTGAACCATATGGAAATGTTTAACAAGAATTTTAACATCATTAGAGGTTCTTTCCACAATATCATGAAAATTATTGATAGCTCTAGAATTTTCCATTAGGTGATGTTCCACTCTCTTATTAAAATTATCTTGCTTAACAATATAATTATCAAATTCATCTAAGCATTGATCAGGAGATTTGGAGTAGGGAATATCTCTATTATCAAAGCGTTGCAGAGAGTGTACCTCAATAGTGGAAGAACGAGGGACTGGCTTACATAATTCTTCTATAGGTGGTAAATTTTTCACATCTTCAGATTTAATACACTTCTCCTTAAGAGATTTCTAGGCTTCCCTCATTACTTCATCATTTAGTTCAATCATTCCCCTTTTCTTCGATGTTGGTATTGGCTCTGGTGTAGTTCAATCATCATAATTTTTTTTGCTTATTTTAGCCAATAATTCCTCAGCTTCAGCCGGAGTTCTTTTCCTGAAAACACAACCAACACAACTATCCAGGTATGTCCTAGATTCAACGGTTAGTCCATTATAAAATATATCAAGGATTTCATTTTAGCTAATGGATGTTTAGGTATTGCTCCAATTAATGAACAAAATATTGCCCATGATTCAGGCAATTTCTCTCCTTCTACATGCACAAAGTCAAAGATTTTCTGCAAAGCAGCATGTTGAGCAATAGCAGGGAAATATTTCTGATAGAAAGCATTAACCAAAACAGTAGGACTATCAATAGATCTAGGAGACAAATTATCATACCAAATTTTAGCTACTCCTTTCAGAGAGAAAGGGAAAAATTTAGTGACAAAGTAAGTGCGTATCTTAATATCATCGGAGAATAAATTGCTCAGAGTAGAGAGTTCATTCATATGTTTCATAGAAATTTATTTTCAGTACCACGGAAAGGTTCTTTCTCAACAATAGATATGTAAGATAAATCTAGAGAGAAATCATAATCCTTAACTCTAATATTTATGGAGATGTGGCAAATTTAGAATCATGAGACAAATTATATCTAACTTCTCATCTTCCAAGAAGACTTCTCATAGAACTTGCATCTCTTGTATCATGACATTCTTCAATGAAGTCATCATCAAGTTCAATATAAGTTTCATCAAGATCATCGCTAGGATTCCCCCTAGCTTGAGGTGAACTAATAGGTGTAATAATATTTTCAGCATTTTCAATTTGTTTAGCTCTAGCAATTGTAGTATCTAGGAAAGGACCTAACGAACCACTCTTATCAAGCACAGTAGAAGCATCATCAAAACCATCAGGAGCATTATCAGATTCAGCAGAAGTAGCAGTAGAATGTGGTGGAGTAAGAAGCTTACTCATAACAGATGATGAATCAAGAGCAACAGAGGTATTCAGAGTTGTACCTATTCTTGTAGTGGATGGCAATATAGGGAACTTCGATTCGGGAGCTTTCCCCATAATGAATAAATTGCAGCGAACAATATCACCTTCAAGTGGGCTTGTAAATAAAGCTATGCTCCCCGGCAACGGCGCCAGAAAATAGTCTTGATGACCCACAAGTATAAGGGATCGCAACAGTCTTTGAGGGAAGTAAAACCCAAATTTATTGATTCGACACAAGGGGAGCCAAAGAATATTTATAAGCTTTAACAAATGAGTTGTCAATTCACCTGCACCTGGAAATAGACTTGCTCGCAACAGTTTATCAGTAGTAACAGTTTTATAGCAGTGGTAGTAGTGAAGTAACAATAGTACTGAAATGAAAACAGCAGTAGCGATGATTGCAGTAGACAACAGGATTAAAATACTCTAGGCACAGGGATGGATGAACGGGCGTTGCATGAATGAGAGAGTCCATATAATAGAAATACATAGGCATTGCAAATAATAATGATATAAGCATCCTAGCATAATATAACCATAGGCGTGTGTTCCTATTTAGTCGTGCGTGCTCGCAATGAGAAACTTGCACGACATCTTTTGTCCTATGAGCCCGTTGCATCGGGGATTCTAGGGAAACTACTAGTAATTAAGGTACTCTTTTTAATAGAGTACCGGAGCAAAGCATTAACACTCTGTGAACACACGTGATCCTCACATCATAGCCATCCCCTTCGGTTATCCCAATTATCGCCACTTTGCGGCCTCGGGTTCCGGACAACAATATGTGTATACAACTTGCAAATATGATCAAAAACAATAATTATCATCATGATTCAATAACAAGTTCAGATCTGAGATAATGGCACTCGGGCCCAAAGTGACAAGCATTAAGCACAAGAGGTTGCAAGAATGTTAAAAATACTAACAACGGATACTAGGCACTATGACCATAACAATCGTATAGCTATTACATGACCAATCTCATCCAATCCCTACCATCCCCTACAGCCTACAACGGGGAATTACTCACACATGGATGGGGAATCATGGATGGTTGATGGAGAGGCGTCGGTGATGGCGATGGCGATGGTCTCCTCCAAATGCCCGTCCTGGCAGGGTGCCAGAACGGAGTTTCTGGTCCCCGGATTGGGGTTTCTGGTGGCAGCAGAGCAGCAGAACTCTTTCTGGAAAAACGTCGAACCCCCTCGGTTTTCATGCCAGGAGGCTTATATAGTGCGAAGGAGAGGTCGAAGGGGTGGCCGAGGCGGCCAGACCACCCCTTGGCGCGACCAAGGCTTGGCCCGCGCCAAGGGTGGGTTTGGGCCCCTCGTGGCCCCCTCTGTCTCGTCTTCTGGCCCCGGGAGTCTTAGGTGAAATATGGGAATTTCTACATTTTCCGGGTATTTTCTTGAAAGTTGGATTTCTGCACAAGAACGAGACACCAGAGTAATTCTGCTGAAAACAACGTTAGTCCGTGTTAGTTGTATTCAAAACACACAAGATAGAGGGCAAACAACAACAAAAGTGTTCGGGAGAGGAGATACGTTTTGGACGTATTAGTGGTCTTGTATATTTGTATGAACTAGGAATCGTTTCAATATATTGAATCTTTTATTGTTATTCAAATTTCTCATATTTTTCGGCTTGCGGTTTATAGATTCCTCACATATTAATTATGTTGTATCCAAATTCCCCACATTATTTGGCCACATTCTTGCAGGATACATTTTCAAGGGTGTCAAACCTTTCATCCATTCTTGCACATTAGTTTTATCATCGTTGTTCTCCTCTCCCAACTTGAACTGCACAATTAAAACTAAAATATTTTTGTTCTTTTTAATTTTTGCATGCATAATGTACATGACCAGAAGTAACTGATCAAAAGGAACAACTAAAATATTTTTGTGTTTTCATGATTTTCAGAACAATAAACTAAAACATAACAGGATAAAAATGATATAAAACAACGAGTGAATAGGGGGAGAAGTACTCCCCCAAGCTTGCGATCAAGCTAGTATCCCGGGTGGTAGTTGTATCCACCACTTGCGCCACCGTGATAGTAAGGAGGTGCACCTCCTGACGATCCCCCTCCGAAGAAAGAAGGGTCTTGCCCTTGGTACCCTCCATGCTGAGGCGCTTGAAAGCCCCATGGATACCCTTGTGCCTCTTGTTGTTGGGGCTCCTCTTGTGGTGGTGCTTCCTCCAAAATCCAGTCCACCCATATGAATTATGCATATATGAATAATTCGGTATATGCATAGTCACGCATATATTATTTTTCGAGTTCCGGTTTAAAGATTTAAAGATAATAATTATTTGGCCATATTATATGAACAATGCATATATTATTTTATAATAATAATAATAAATGAATAAAAACAAAATTAATTCATATTCAAATTCCTCACATTTTTCTAATACTTATGCATATATTATTTGTCTAGTTGCTGTATAAACATTTAAAGATATTAATTATTTGGCCATATTATATGAATAATGCATATATTATTTGATAATAATAATAATAAATTAATAAAAACAAAATTGTTTCATATTCAAATTCCTCACATTTTTCTAATCGTTATGCATATATATTTGTCCACTTGTGGTGTAAAGATTTAAAGATATTAATTATTTGGCCATATTATATGAATAATGCATATATTATTTGCTAATAATAATACATGAATAAAAAATTATTACATATTCAAATTCGTCACATTTTTCTAATAGTTATGCATATATTATTTGTTCAGTTGCGGTCTAAAGATTTAAAGATATTAATTATTTGGATGTATTATATGAATAATGCATATATTATTTTATAATAATAATAAATGAATAAAAATAAAAAATAAAAATATTCAAATTCCTCACATTTTTCTTATAGTTATGCATATATTATTTGTCTAGTTGCGGTTAAAAGATTTAAAGATATTAATTATTTGGCCATATTATATGAATAATGCATATATTATTTGACAATAATAATAATAAATGAATAAAAAAACTATTTCATATTCAAATTCCTCACATTTTTCGAATAATTATTCATATATTATTTGTCCAATTGCGGTTTAGAGATTTAAAGATATTAATTATTTGGCCACATTATATGAATAATGCATATATTATTTAATAATATTAATAATAAATGAATAAAAACAAAATTATTTCATATTCAAATTCCTCACATTTTTATAATAGTTATGCATACATTATTTGTCCAGTTGCGGTTTAAAGATTTAAAGATATTAATTATTTGGCCATATTATATGAACAATGCATATATTATTTGATGATAATAATAATAAATGAATTAAAAAAAATATTTCGTATTCAAATTCCTAACATTTTTCTAATAGTTATGCATATATTATTTGTCCAGTTGCGGTCTAAATATTTAAAGATATTAATTATTTAGCCATATTATATGAATAATTTATATATTATTTGATAATAATAATACATGAATAAAAAAAATTGTTTCATATTCAAATTCCTCACATTTTTCTAATATTTATGCATATATTATTTGTCCAGTTGTGGTCTGAAAATTTAAAGATATTAATTATTTGGCCATATTATATGAATAATACATATATTATTTGATCATAATAATGATAATAATTGAATTAAAACTAAAATATTTCATATTCAAATTCCTCACATTTTTCTAATAGTTATGCATATATTATTTGTCCAGTTGCGGTTTAAAGATTTAAAGATATTAATTATTTGGTCATATTATATGAATAATGCACATAATATTTGATTATAATAATAAATGAATAAAAACAAAACTATTTCATATTCAAATTCCTCACATTTTTCTAATAGTTATGTATATATTATTTGTCGAGTTGCAGTTTAAAGATTTAAAGATATTAATTATTTGGCCACATTATATGGATAATGCATATATTATTTGATAATAATAATAGTAAATGAATAAAAACAAAATTATTTCATATTCAAATTCCTCACATTTTTCTAATAGTTATGCATATATTATTTGTCCAGTTGAGGTTTAAAGATTTAAAGATATTAATTATTTGGTCGTAGTATATGAATATTCAAATTCCTCACATTGGAATTCTATATTATTATCTTATGGTAGTATTTACAACAAGGTACAACCACATTCGCGGAAGTAAAGCAGTAAAGACCGATGAGTTAAGCGTGATAAGGGTGGAGTAGTGTGAGGATGGGTGACCGATCGGTAAGTGTCTAGAATTTGAGTATAGATTAAGTGTAATTAGTGTTAACAATGATCCAAGTGAGAGAGTAACGAGTCAAACAAAAAGATAAGAAAATGAAAATAAAAAAAGAAAAATGAAACCTTTTATCCCGGTTGGGCTTATAAGCCGGGAAAAAAGATCATCCAGCCCAAACCCCTGCATCGCAGCCACGTGGTGGACTATATATCCCGGCTGGTAAGCGGGCCGAGCCTTTTATCCCGTCTCTGTTGTCCCGGTTGACCAGCCGGGACAAAAGCCTCTTACGGACAGGGACAATTGGCCGTTCAATACTAGTGCATCTTGCCCTCCAACGCCGATTACAAAATACAGGCGCTTGTATGGCTATCTGAGCTCTAGCACGAAGGAAATAAGTCTAGCTCCCGGCGTCAGATGTTGCGTCGACGCTAGCCTGATTCCTGAGCTCGGCCGGAAATATGAGAAAACTGCTGGGATATCAATCCTAGCGTAGGGCCTTAGCGCCCCCATTGAAGATGCCCTAAGGGCAGCGAATAGTTGGAGTAAAAGAGGATGGGATGATAGCGGGCAGCGACTAGGGTTCCCGGGCCGTCCCCTGTGAGCGATGCGGGGACGTTCTCCAGGAAAACGATCTGCTTGGTCACGGAAGTTCCAATTAAGGAGGGCCAGCGCTGTGACTGCCATGCAGACACCTAGCTATGAGTACGTGAGAGATCAGACACTCATTGAAGTTAAGTGTACTGGCCCCTCAGATCATCTCTTATAAATCCGTATATTATATATTACCCGCAAAAAAATATATTAAATTTGGTAACGTACTAGGACAATGCACGCAAATCAATGTGTAGATATATGTGTAGGAGAGTAGTGGCACCCAGGTCCAGCCCACCAAGAATTAGCGCTCCAGATTTGACACTTTGGTGTTTCGTGAAAGATAAAATATTATTCAGTTCGTACTGATGTTCCTATCAATAATAATAGAGATTTCTATTTTCGTGCCCACGGGTCCTTAGTTGTGCTCAGTTTTCCCCAGCACCTTAGTTTTTCCTCAGTTTTTCCCAAGTTCTTGTTTGAAACGCGCAGAAGCAGCTCAGACGGCAGGATTCCCGTTTAGTTGACCGTTCCGTGATGACGTGTGGGGCCGCGTCGTGTGGACCCGCGTCGCGTGAGGCTGGTAGAAAGGGACCGCATGGGACAGGACGAGATAGCGTTTGGTTACACGTGAGCAGGAGCTGGGTTTTGTCTCTCTCGGCCCAAATTGGCATTTTCCCTTTTAAGAGCACCTTTTCTGCCTTCTTCTCTCTGCCTTTTTCACCTAATTAGTATCAAATCTAGAGAAGTTTGCATTTATGTCTTTCTTCAATTATTATTTGTGCCTTTTGGCCCTCGTTGTTTGCCCAATATGGCAGCAAATCTAGTAGGGAGCCAAATCTAGTACTCCATCTAGTCCATATGTATGTAGTTAAATCTAGAAGCAAATCTACAGAGAATGTACGATAAATTCACATGGTCATATAGTAGAATAGGGATAGATAATAGGGATCCCTCCCTAGATAATAAGCTGCATACAGAAGCAAAACATAGTAACAAGTTCGAGGTTCTTCACAGCAGCATCATACAAACAACATAACAACAAGGGATCCCTAGCTAACAACAAAGGGATCCCAACAACAAAATGGAGGAGGCAGCAGCAGCACACGTCCAGGACTCCGCCTACCCCATCTTCCTCTGCCTTCACTTGTTGCTCCCCTTCGGAGCCTTGGGCTTGAGCGGAGGCATGCGCCCGGCGGAGATCTCCACCCGCTGGATGCTGCGGAGATGCAAGCCGAGCGTCATGTGCTTGGCGCGGAAGGAGTGGGGGTTCACCGACGCGCCGACCTTGGGGTTGGTGTTGCCGATGCTCTCGGCATGCGTGAGGAGGCAGTTGAAGTCAGTGTCGCCGAGCCTCCTAGTGCAGAAGAGGCACCTGTAGACACCCTTGGCGAAGTAGGAGACGTACTGGCCGACCTGCAGCCTCCGCAGCACCTGGTGAGTCTTGATGTCATGGTGCTCGACGTCGCTGCCAGACAGCTGATCCATATCAAACGGGAATTATTAGTGAATGAGTTGCAACGATGACTAACGTGCATGCTAACAAAGTTAGGAAAAACAGAGGCAGCCTCAGTTAGAGTGGACACGATTATATGTCTACAGGGATGTAGTCAGCGAACCAAAACTCATGCACAACAGATTTGTACACAGAAATGGTTCGCTGAATCCTCCCCGTAAAAATCTGTGCCCACCGATTCATCATAGGAAAAGAAACAGATTCCAGTTCTGAACTTGAACACATTCCAGATTATTTGCAAAATTAAATGGTTGATATCTTTTGATTCGTGCATAAAATAACTGATTGAGATCCTATGATTACTTGCATAAATTAACTGATTGAGATCCCATTATTACTTGCATAAATTAACCGAACGGGCGAACCCCAAATCTTAAACAAAATCAAGGAGGGGTCAAAGCAAAATGGAATAAAATCGGCGTAAATATTAGCCCAATACTCATCCATCCACATATCCATCTACACCAGCAAAAATAGGGTTCAAAAAGGAATGGGGAACAAAAAAAGGAAGCAAACCGTAGTTACCTCGTTCCATGCGTCCTCCATGGAGGTGTCGTAGGGGTTCGGGGGCGGGACGTACGGCACATACTTGTAGGGGTCATATCCCGGCGGGATCTGACCGCGACCGGCGGCAGCAACCTCCGATGCACCGGCGGAGGAGGCGGCGACGTCCGTTGAGGGGACGACGTCGAAGAGGGAGGCGTCGCGCTTGGAGCCGACGGTGCCGTGGACGATGGGATTGGCATTCTCCATGTACATCTCGCCGGCATAGGAGAGGGAGAGGGAGAGGGTTTTTTGCTTTGGAGAAGATGATGGGACGTGAGAGAGGCGGCGTTGCGTGGGCGAGTGAGAGTGACAGAGATAGTGGGAGGAGGCGTCTATAAAGGCGAGGGGTGGTTAATGCGACCCGCGTCCCTACGCGTCCACCGCCGCACGTCCGCACGTCTTGGACTTCTGCAATGCGACACGCGTCCACGATTGCACGTCTTCGACTTCTGCACCGCGACCCGCGTCTACGCGTCAACAATTGCACGTCTTCCATTTCTGCACCGCAACACGCGTCCACGAGTCTAACCCTGGAAATTTAGATATACTCAGGTATAACCTCGAGTAGTATACTAGCATTTTTTGTGTGCTCAGTTTTCCCCTTGAGTGCTAATACTGGCTAGTGCAATATGCTCAGTTTTACCCTCAAGTAGCTGGTCAATAGGCAGTCAACAAATGAGATTAACTAGTTAAATGAGTCATTTAATGGGCAAAAAATTCCGAAAAATAGTGGCACATACTCATGGAGTCTTTACCACAAATTGGCAGTTCTCAAAACATAAATAAGTCATAGATAAATCAAGTTTTACCACAAATTGCCACTTCTCAAAGGCCTTCTCAAATCACCTAGTAGCTATGAAGGTGCATGGTTTTCCACAATAAGCCCTTCCCAAAACAGCTTTCCCCAAAACATACTTTGTCTAAATGAGGCCACAATTCTCACACTCATATATATTTGTATTGCCAATAGTTTGAGATAGGCCAAGATGGGTTTCATTGTACAAAACACGCATTTTCCATTTTTTAAATCTCATATTTGAATCCCTTAGTCTGTTTATTACATAGGTGCCCTTGGTTTGTTGATACTACTCAGTTTTGCCCTCTCCCTCCACAAATTCTCTCACACGTGCAATATTGCCATGATTGGTCTAGCCCATGTCACGCGGATCGTGCCCGCCGACCGTTGATTGTATGATCTAACGGGCAGGCTAACCCCTCTCTCTCTCTCTCTCTCTCTCTGTCGGCGGTTACCTTCCACTCTCTAAGTATGCTAAAGGGCGGTTTTCTGTATTCATTTTCACGCGCTAAAAATTATAAACTCTTGTAGGCATTACTTTTCACGCAAAAAATGATAAACCATCACCGATTTGTTGTAGCCATTAATTTTCACGCAAAAAAATGATAAACCGTACCATCACCGATTTGTTGTAGCCATTAATTTTCACGAAAAAAATGATAAACCATCACCGATTTGTTGTATCCATTACTTTTCACGCAAAAAATAATAAACCATCACCGATTTCTTGTAGCCATTACTATTCACGGTAAAAATGATAAACGAACCAATCTATCTATCTTTGTATTTGAAGGTTGGAAGGGTTCACCATCTACTTATGTTAACTTTCGAGGTTTTGACCTGAAAACAAATGGGTATTATAAAGGGAAATAAAAGTTCAAAAAAATGTAAAAACGAAACAATCTACCTATCTTTGTATAGAAGATCGTCTCGTATGATTTTTGAGGTCATTTAGAGAAGGTAGAAAAAAATCCCTTTTGAGAAGGTCGAAAAAACCTAACTTGTTACAAAAGCTGGTTTCAGTGAGACCTAACCAAATTTGGCATACATTATGCCATATCTATAACAACAAGGATATCTAAAAGGTAAAGTTTCACAAAATTTGAAATTTAGGGCGAAAATGATGCTATACATGATGCTGTTTTTCGAGGTTTTGACCTGAAAATAAATTGGATATTATAAAGGGAAATAAAAAGTTCGAAAAATATAAAAACGAAACAATCTATCTATCTATGTATAGAAGATCAGCTGTATGAAATTTGAGGTCATTTAGAGAAGGTAGAATAAATCACCTTGTTAGAAAAGCTGGTTTCAGTGAGACGAAACGGCGTGCATTTAAGCAAAGTGATTTTTTCGAACATCTCCAAATGACCCCAAATTTGCCATACGTGTAACAACAAGGAACCCTATCTAAAAAGTGTCAAAAAAGTTTGCTCAACCGTATAGCTCTATCAAAAAGAACCTCAACATGGCGCTAGTATAATTTTGGGCTTAGTTACAAACTTTCGTTACCTAACCTTCAACACGAAACTTGTTTCAAATCACTTTTGGCGTAGAAGAAACAAATCCCACCTTGATACGAGCACCACAGCCTCCAAACGATGTCGATGCCGATATCGGCATGGTCAGAACGGCTATGCTCGCCGCCACTGCTAGGTCACCGTCGGGATGCACCCTCAATCCCGTCCCCTCATTCGATCACTGACACACCAGAGATACCGCCGAGGCCAATGCCGAACGTACATGCTGATGCCAATGCCGAACATGCATGCACGCCGCTGTGGGCACGGCCACGCCGCCCCGCTATGCTGGACGCCACAGACCACCGCGAGGTCTTTCCCTTGGCCACCACACTCTTCTAGCACCCATCTATACACGCCAGAGAGGAGATACACTAGTTTTCTCTACATTGCTCGCGTTCGTGTCGGACACGGTCAGTCAAAGTTTTGAGGTAGTCGTCGATGTCGTCGACCATTTCTTCTCTTCTTTGCATGGTTAAACGTTTCTAGTTCATATCTATCTAATGTGTCTGGTCTCGCCTCATGCAGCTCTTTGTGGACGTCGATCTCATCTCGGCACACCGCAGGCCACCTCCTCCGTGCCATCGCTGTAGAGCTCCGTTTAAAAATCTATTCCTACCCGTGTATTGCCCCTTGTATCAGCGCAATGCCCCAGTTGTCATTTGATATACCGAAGCCCCACTCGTGCGCGTTTTGGTCAGAGACCGATGCTTACGGTCAAACAAAGATGGATGGTTTGACGTGTCTTTGCGGGCTCTACATGGCCCCACTAGTCAGAAGATAACGGTCAACCGTCGGGCAACCAGCCGTTACAGCACCTGTGATGGTTTTAGACAAGGTCTTGGGGAAAACTGAGGAAAAACTAAGGAGCTGGGGAAAACTGAGCACAACTAAGGAACCGAGGGCATGAAAATAGAAATCCCATAATAATATGTCCGTGGTGACTTTGTCAATCTCAATACCCGTCGAATCAGTTTTTTATGTTCAGTCTTTAGAATATGTTCATAGAGATAGGGTGTGCGGGAGTGCATTAATAGTGGTCGTCTATGTTGTGTTTCGCAAAAAAAAAAAACTATAAACAAGCACTTGTCCGTCACGAAGTAGTATCACTCTTTCTGCCAAGAATTATTTGAGAAAAATGACACCAAGAGGCATATAACGACTACCACCCAAAACCATGGACTTTTATAATGTCTACCTTCCCGTCCTCATTGCATAGTGTATATCTTTGCACGAATAGTATTTCTTAGTTATCTGTGAAATAGTTATTTTTAAATAGATGTGATACATATACATTCTTAAGTCGAATTTCAAAAATTGAAACCTAACGTACTGAGGGCTTTTTTTGATTCATGGTATATGAATAGAAATAGAAAACATATAGGATGAAGATGCCATGTTTGCTTGAATCCTATGGAAGAGGAATTTTCTTTGATTCCGACATTAATGTTGTTTTTGTTTGCAATTTACACTATGAAATTCTCATGCAATTAGTTTCTATAGGATACGATCCCATTAATCAAACATATTTTACAGAAGAAATAACATAGGATCTTAATCATACAGAAATCCTCTAAACATCCAACGAATCAAAGAAGCACTGAGTGTGATTTGTTACGAACGCATAGTCATTGGCTAGAGTTAACCAACATGCTCTATAAAGTAAAGGAGCATGGCCATTAACTTGCAAAAAAATAGAAGACATATCTTAAATATTCCCTTCTTCACCTAGCATGTTGTGTGCTGCCTTTCATCGTATCCCCGATGTACATGCCTCCCTCATTCACGACTTCCACAACTGCATACATCGTCTCAATCTATGGCACTACTGAAAGATTAACTACGTATAATAGAGGGGGAAGAATAGGTGATGATCATAAATCTTAATGAATGTTCGCATTATAGCTTGTTTTCTATGGTAGGCTAAACACCGTACACATTTAACTCTACTAAAATATATCTTGCGTAAAAATATATCGCAGGTATGTAAATGAGCTAGGAAAAGGGATCACAAACACGAGGATGTGTCATGAGGGTCGAATAGTTGGATCTATCGGATGTCCTCGCTGGAGAAGCGTAGGACGCGAAGTCATTAACCACAAATACCAATCTGCTTCTCCTTGAGTTAGGGCAGCTAATCCATACCCAACCACTAATAGGGGTCTTCACACTAAGTAAACGATCACCGGTCTTCACAAACTCTTAGCTCCTTCACAAATCACCACGAAGTACTAATAAAAACTATACGACCTCATTTCCATAAGGACTGAAGAGCACTCCTTCGTCGATGGCATACGCCAGGAGCACGTGGCCTCCGTATCAACATGTTTTGGTGCCCTTGCCGGAGCCTAATGCATCGCTCTGACCGGTGGTGGAGCTCTTGTTAAACCATGGAGGTCACGGCATCATCTGCCGACATCATCGTTGGAATTCTAGGAGTTGAGCTGCACCGTTACCTTCCGATTGAGCTGCTCCCACCTCTTGTAAAGTAAATAAATCATCAAACATACCTACTGGGTTTGTGGTAGGCCAGAAGGCATGGCGGAAAAATGTGTGTGAGGGCGTGAAGAAACTAAAATTCGATGTGCACACTACTAGCGGTTGCCTAAAAAGACTTTACGCTACTAGGTGCATCCTGAAACATGCCCTAGGGTTGCAGAAACTTTATGTAGCCTTGTGCCGGAGTTCATACTACACATGGAGAATGGATATATAATTCATAGTAATTCATTCACGAACAACATTAGTTTGTAACCAAATTAGTATTTCATAACCAATTAATAAGAATTGTTCACAAGAAATTATAACCAATAGTTTACATTAAACAAACTATCAAGTTCCGGCATCATCAATGTCAACGTAGCTGATCTGAGACATCAACTACTACTAAGTAGGAAAAGTTTGAAGACAAATGGTAAGATGTTGGAATCCATGCACATCACATGGGGTTATAGGCAGGCAAAAGTTATTATCTTCGACAACAAATTTGAAGGCACTAATCACTATGGGAAAAATATATAGGCGTCACCGTGCAACCTTTCTTTGCCGTGCGCACAGATAAAAACGCACGGCAAAGACCTTGGCGACGGGAAAGATAGACACAAGCGCACGGCAAAGATACGATTCACGGTAACGATGGAAGAGGCCGCACGGCAAAGAAAGGTGCACGGCAATGGCCCAACACACCGCACAACAAAGACTTGGTGCACGGCAAAGGCGTTGGGCATTGCCGTGCCTCATCCTTTGCCGTGCGCGCAGCTGTGTTGCACGGCAAAGCAGCCTTTGCCTAGTGTTTTTGAAAAACGCACGGCAAAGAAGCCTTTGCCTAGTGTAAGCGTACGGCAAAGATGTAAAAACTGGATTTTTTCTCATCTCAAAAGGCGTGGCGTGGTATAGTTATCAACAAACGAACACTTAACTTAGTGGCAAGGTTGCATGCTTTTCCTACTCTGTGTTCTAGGTTCGATTCCCAGACTAGCCAGTTTGGGGTCTTTTTTTAGATAAAACATGTTAGACACACGGCAAAGAAGCGACCTTTGCCGTGCGGTGTCACATGGCAAAACCTTTGCTGTGCAACGTTGACGAGTCACACGGCAAAGAAGGCTTTGCCGTCAATAGCATTGCCGTGCGATCTTTGTCGTGCGGGCTCGCACGGCAAAGCCTGTTTTTCCCGTAGTGAATTGTGGTCTCTTCGATTCCATACGCCTCCACGGCATCCCGCCAGCAGTAAGATCGCTTATGTTGTTGTCAGTCTTGTCCTTCTTAAGTCCAACATCTTTCTCATCATTGAAGCACATGTAGAATGTGTCTATCGGCATTCCTTGTTAAAAGGTGAATTCCAAGTGGTAATATTGTGAACTTGTCTAAAATACTGAAAAAGGAACAAATCATGAGTTAATTTTTAATCTGCATGAATTGTGCACCGAAAAATACAAGTAGAAAATGTGCTTATCATTTTACTCTTTTCGACAATGATATTTGACTTGATCATCTGGTAAACATGCAAAGCAATGACCAGTAGCATTGTACTGACATGCTTCCTAAGCCACTTGGTTCGTGGCTTTGTCAGCTCTATGTCATTACCCATACACACAGCAACAATAAAATATGCCAATCCTTCCAACACAGGGACTACATGCATTAAGTAATTAATTAAAAAAATTATACAAGTCTACAATAAGATACTATAGGAACAATATCAAGCATACCTCAAAGATAAACTCCAGCGAGTTTGGATTACTGGCTCTACAGCCAGCAGCAGCATGCTGCATGGCCATTGACATTGACATACAATAAAAGACAGAAAGAGTAAATACATGTTACTTAAAAAACATAACGGGGTAAAACATTTGATTCACTAATTTGTCATTTATCTAGTTACTATGGTAAAGGAACGCCTATCCACAAGATCAACTCGAAAATATGCCAAATTATTACAAAACTTTGTATAGGTCTTCCTTTAACATTGAAAACGTGGAATGTGAATTAAAATTACCACTTTCATGTAAAAAGTTGTTTCATATAGTTCTCAACATTTAGAAATACCCAAAACATGACTCCATGCCAAGACAAGTTTTAGTTATTAATTTATTTTTAACCTAAAAGATATTGACTTTACTTCACATTCCTCATTTATAAATGTAAAAGGTAGGATTAGGCCCAAGATAAACTCAAAGGAAGGCCACTAGACGAAGACATAAAATGAAAAATAGTAATTAGTATTGTATTATTATCATTTCACCTATCTAGACATCATTGTGTGATGTGATTATGTATCTATAAGACTTTAAATCATGCATCATCATATCTGGTTAACCTGTTATGATCGCCCGACAAGTATGCCTCGAGTTTCCCTAACAAGTACCCCCTCCTGAAAATATGTTGTATATAATCTTTGGTCAAAGTCATACTTCGTAAATTTTAATCATCTATATTGATAAAAATATAAACATATAAAACAAAAGAATAATATTTTTAGAACTTTTATGAAATATATTTTCATATTATATGCATTTGACATGGTAGATCTTTGCATTATATTATTATCTATATATTCTTAGTCAAAGTTTGCATGGTTTAACTTACGCGAAAAATTATGCGCAACATAAAATAGAGAGGAGGGAGTATGGCCAAAGTGTTGTCGTTGGGGCCACCAAGTGTGACACACCGTTTCAGCGATCATCACACTTGCAACCATACATCCCTTCAGGTATTTATGTCATTTCGTCTCTTCTCATGACCATCTTCCAAAAGCAAACGGCCGAACTATAGCTCCCCATGCTTAAAAGAAGCAAAGCTGTCTAGCCAATATATATTCCACTTGCGCACAACATCCTTCTCCACACCACTCTCTCATAGCAGCTATAGCAAGCACAAGGTGGTAAGTTCGTATACGTGCAAAGCATCGATCATGGGTGATGCCCTGTGCGATCAGCTCCTCGTGGACGTTGACGGCGAGTTCCAGCTCCCCTCCGACGCCGACGACCTATTCAGGATCCTGGAGACGTGGGAGGACTGCGTGAACGGCCCTACAGCCGCGTTAAGCCCCACCACCGCCGGCCACGGCAGCGGTGGTCGTGGGCTTCTGCAGGCTGGTCCTGCGCCGGGAAACAAAGGCGGCAAGCGACGAGCGCCGCAGGACGAATATGACGGCACCGCAAAGACGCAGAAGAGGCAGAGATACTCGCCGGAGGAGGGAGGCGGCGCGGCGCCCAAGACGCCGCACATCACGGTGGAGCGCAACCGGAGGAAGCAGATGAACGAGCACCTCACCGTGCTGCGGTCTCTCATGCCATGTTTCTATGTCAAGCGGGTAAGCTCATCATACTACCGGCCTCTCGTCTACTCCATCTATTCATGCATAGCTTTCCGTCAATCCACCCATGTCTATCTATTCATCCCTATATTTGAGTACGTACTACGTACTCGATCTGTACTGTTAAGATGTTGATTCGTTTGAGGAGTTAGGTAACTAACTGTTCGATGATTTATTACCATATGTTGTACCGGTATTACTCTACGAGTACTGCTAGTTCTCCGGCCCATATATATATATATATATAGATATCAGTTATTGACATGAATCTGTTCATGGATCTTCCTCGTTGGGAATTGAGATCAGCTGGTCCTACGTAACGTACGTGCTAGCTAGAACACTGCTTGCGAAGTGCATGCACGCTGAGTCGCTGAATGCACGGCCATGGACCGGCCTAGGTAAACAAACTGAAGCCTAGCTACTTGCTTTTTCTTCTGGGAAACCCTGAGCTTAGACAGCTGCTGCAGGATTATGCTTTTAATTCATTCATCAGTAGTAAGACCTATGAGCATGTGGACGACATCATGATATGCTTTATCTTTTTGAATCAGGGTGACCAAGCATCAATCATAGGAGGTGTGGTGGACTACATCAAGGAGCTGCAGCAAGTGAAGCAGTCGCTGGAGGCCAAGAAGCAGCGCAAGGTCTACACCGAGCATGTCCTCAGCCCGCGGCCGCTGCCGTCGTCATACAGTCCACGCCTCCCGCTCAGCCCGCTCCGCAGATCCACGCCGCCGCTAAGCCCGCTCCTCAAGTCCACGCCGCCGCTGAGCCCGCGCCTCGCCATCCCGATCAGCCCTGCAAGGACGCCGCCGACGCCAGGCAGCCCCTACATTCTCCGGCCCCTCCCACCACCACTGATCTCCTGCTCCACATACGTGTCACCAGCGATGACGCCAACCGGCCACGATCCTGCGGCCTCCTCCTACCTCCCCTCGCTCGACGCCATCACCGCCGAGCTGTCGGTCTACGCCAACCGGCAGGCGCTGCTGCTGCCCCCGACCAACCCCCTCCCCGACGTGAGGGTGGAGTTCGCCGGCGCGAACCTGGTGTTGAAGACGGTGTCGCACCGCGCGCCGGGGCAGGCGGTCAAGATCATCGCCGCGCTGGAGGGACGGGCGCCGGCGCTGGAGATCCTCCACGCCAAGATCAGCACCATCGACGACACCGACGTCAACGCCTTCACCGTCAAGGTATGCACCTTACGTCCAGCTAGTTCTTGGCTGCTTCTTGCCCTACTTTTTCGTTTCCTCACTCCTCAGCATGAACAAAGTAAAGGCATGGACCAATTAAACACTGCATATGTATAGTTATATGCCAGTTAAAGTCGAAGAAGGTTGCATTTGTTTCATGCGAGGTTCCCGTGTAAAGTGCATGTAAGGCTACTGGCCAATCACGCATATGCTGAAGCTGCACTAGTCATAAATGTGGGCTGGACGGCTAGGTCGTTGGACCTGGACATCTTCAAAATAGGGCTCACGACTACTCCTAGGAGTATGTAGTATAGTTTGGTGAAATAGTGTACATGGTATAATGCCCTATGTGAATAGGTTGGACCGGACACCTTCAAAATAGGGCGACCTGAATGGCATACGCAGGGTGATACATGTATAGGATCTATCCTAGGATCAACTCACAAAAATCATTTATAAATTGTTAAAAAATGTAAATTTGCATACAATATGACTATAGGCTATAAATCTAAAAGTCCAATAAATTTCAACTCAAGTAAGATAAATGTGAGGTGAATAATTTGGGTCGAATTTAGATTTGTAGTTTTTTGGGGTTGTATATATAACGTGGATGTGCATTTTATTTTTGTGATTTTTTTAAAAATTGTATTTTCAAAAAAGTGATCACATAGATCCTACCTAAAGTTAGATCCTACCTAACATGCACTTGTTCACCCAAAAAAATCTTAGCTGATGTGAAATGTGACCAACATATATTTGCAACCAAACTAATGAGCATATATTTGCACAATGTTTGTAAGTATAAGTGATACACATATTTGCTAGCTAGGTATCATGGATTTCCTTGCACAACATTGACAACTACCCTTCCATTAGACAACTGTTCTATCATGCATGTACTAACTAAAATGCATTGTTCGTTACGACCCTTCTCTTTAGCAAACATGTGAGTTCCTTACAATTCCTAACGTAGTTTCTTTCCACAGATTGGAATCGAGTGTGCGCTCAGCGCGGAAGAGCTGGTGCAAGAGATTCAGCAAACGTTCTCGTAAACCACTGGCACTGGAGTTGTGAGAAACTGAGATGAAATAGCACAAATTCTCGAGGGGAAAACAGATTATGTAGCAGATGAGACTAGTGAATAGCTGCTTGAGGGGTCGCGCACTTAGTACAGGTGTTGTTCTCTAGCTAGAGAGCCAGATCGATCGTTTTGCTTTAGCTGCGTACGTATGTAACTGCATTTGTTCGTTAAATGGTGCATTTAATTTTCACAACTCAACTCGTACCAGCCAGAGGAGCTTCATTTGAAATGCTAGCTTAAATTTGCCTTGTATGGTAATTGGTACGAGCCCGACACCTAATTTAGATTAAATTCGATTGCAGGTTTACCATCTTTGCTCAAGTAATTGATGCATGGAATTCTATATTTAGCCCCTCCTTTTCAAACGATGGCAAAAGCTTTGTCATTCATTGGTTAAGAAGAAATAGGTAAATACTTACAAAACCGGGCCGAAACCAAACAAAAAATGATTTTTCTAATATACCAAACAAAAGGGATTACTATCTCCTAGATGGAATGCCCCTGGCCATCAGTCCATCACCAACAGATCGGCATCTCTCTGGATGTTCACGAAAACAAAAGGTGGCGGGGGAGGAGGTGTTTTGGAAGACTCACGTGTCTTTCTTTCTAAATTTCCCAAACCAAGAGCATAAAGGTCGAAGCCGTGCCTCTTTTGAAATACGGTGGCGCTTGATGGCAGGGAACCACTAATCCTTTGCTGAAGAGAAATCAAGCTAAAGTGTTGGGTCGAGGTCGTGAGGACCTTTTTTCAAGAGCACCCCAAATACGTGCCTTATCTTTATAGAAGGTAGAGACTCAATTACAAGAAATCCATACCCCAACTGCAAACAATTAGGCTGGCTGACTCCAAATACACACCAAATACTTCAACATGCCAGACATGTCTAGCGTAAACGCACCACACAAGAATGTTGCTCGACAGTGTCCTCATCTTGCAGATAGGTCAAACATGCATTGTTTTGATTTTGGAGCCCTTGCTTAAACCTTCTGTCCGCAGTGCAAAGTCGGTGTCTTGCCACGAACTAGCTGAAAAACTTGCATTTCAAAGGCGTGAAGGATCTCCAAATCGGCTTTTGAAGACTGAAACTGACAGTGCCATGGCAGAGTAGCCTGTAGGTATCGCTTGCCGAAGATTTTGAACCAGTCCAAGTGAACCTTTCCGGGTTCATGGGATTGTTATCACCAGAATTTAACCGGATCAGAGGTGGGCCGCGATTGGAGATGGGCTTGAAGAATATATGTGGAAGAAATACATGAATCGGCCTTGTGTACTAAGTTTGGGATAGTTTGCACATGTATCTGTAACATAGTAGGATACGTGTCGTTTAGAAGTTAGAGTTTTACCCGTGCACGGTTAGGTGCACGCCTGAATTAGAAAGTCCCCCGGACTATAAATATGTATCTAGGGTTTATGAAATAAACAACAACCAACGTTCAACACAAATCAATCTCGGCGCATCGCCAACTCCTTCGTCTCGAGGGTTTCTTCCGGTAAGCACCATGCTGCCTAGATCGCATCTTGCGATCTAGGCAGCACAAGCTTATTACGTTGTTCATGCGTTGCTCGTACTCGAAGCCTTTTTGATGGCGAGCAACGTAGTTATCTTAGATGTGTTAGGGTTAGCATTGTTCTTCGTATCATATGCTGTCGTAGTGCAACCCTTATACATCTAGCCGCCCTTACACCTATCTTAGGTGTAGGGGCGGCACCCCGCTTAATCATTGTTTAGTAGATCCGATCCGTTACGGTTGCTCCTTGTTCTTCAAGGATTAGTTTAATATCCGCAATAGTTAGGCCTTACAAAGGGTTGGAGGATCCAGCGGCGTGTAGGGTGTAGTTTGCTAGCCCTAGACAGGATGTTCCGGGGATCAACCTCGTGTTGGTTTTTAGGCCCTGTCTAGGATCGGCTTACGATCACCGTACGCGAGCGCGAGGCCCAATCGTGAGTAGGATGATCCGATTATGCGGTGAAAACCCTAAATCGTCGTAGATCGCTTTAGCTTTATCTTGATCAAGCAGGACCACCATATATTCGTACACCTCGTACGAATCATGGGTGGATCGGCTCTTTGAGCCGATTCACGGGACAACTCGAGAGCCGATCGAGGCTCGTATTTAACGTTTACGTGTATGCCATGCAGGAAACTAAGCGAGGCATCATCCAACACCTTCCTTACCAGGTATAGGTCAGGTGGCACGCCCTTGCGACAGCATCGGACGTGTGACCAGAAGGCTTTGCGGGCTGTCGCTCGGAGGGACCAGGGCCAGCCGCAGTCCTGGGAGATTCACGGCTCTACGGTGTTGCCCGTCGCTGCCCGCCGGCGGGTTTCTGACCGCAACACATTCTGGCACGCCCGGTGGGACTATCTTCGACATCCACCGCATCGCCATCTACATCTGAGATGGCGGAAGGCACTCCGGTCAAGTACGAGGATCTGACTGACGAGCTCAAGAAGAAGCATGACGAGATCAAAGCAGTCCTCGAAGCTGACCTCATCGGTCTTTCCACAGAACCCGCTCCCATGGCATCAGGTGGAAGGGGTTCTCACCTGAAGGCGCGCTCGATGGAGTGGACATGTCCGCCCCGTCAGAAGAACGCACCAGGTCGCTGCGTCAGGAGATCAACTTCATGGTGGCTCATTCGCCGCACCGCCACTCGAGAGCCCGGTGAACACTTTGGAGCGTGTCGCTCCGCGCGTGATCCAGGAAATCATGAGCCATCAGTATTCTCCGTCGGGACCAGCTCTGGGGACTTACCAAGGAGAGATGCCACTCCGAGTCCCGTCCACCGCTGCCGTTCGCGTTGGCAGCACCGGAAGTGCCGAACTCATCGGCATACGTCGTCTACAAGATTGGTGGTGACCCTAGTGACTACCAATTCCTACATGAGGCGCCCAAGGAGATCCCGCACGGATACACGTGCGCATACGTGCCGCGATCGCAGAATCGGGCACCCTCGAACCAGGCTGCAACAGCGGGGACCTCTAGAACAGCAGGAGGAACGTCGGGAGCAGATCTTGAGAAGCAGACGTGGCTAGCTAAATACGCCACTCCGACAAACCTCCAGAGCTCAGCTCCTGCAGTTGGCTCAGAACTGGAAAAGCAAGCATGGCTGGCTAAGTACGCCACCCCAGCGAATCTTCGTGGTTCGACACCCGCAGCCATCACCGCGGATCAGATTTGTACAATTCTGAAAGATCGGTTCGGCATGATGCCGAAAAGGAGGACAATCGGCTATACCAAGCCGTACCCCAACGAGTACGAATTGATCCCGCTACCACCCAAATATCGGCTCCCCGACTTCACAAAGTTTAGTGGATCAGATGGTTCCAGCTCCATCGAGCATGTGAGCCGATATTTGGCACAACTGGGCACGATCTCAGCATCAGACGAGCTGCGTGTGAGGTTCTTCGCACAGTCCCTCACAGGATCGGCTTTCGGGTGGTACACATCGCTGCCACCGAACTCAATCCGGACTTGGAAGCAGTTGGAAGAGCAGTTCCATATACAGTATCATTCAGAGGCTTCCGAGGCTGGCATTGCCGATCTAGCACAAGTACGACAGAAGCGCGGGAAACAAGTGTCGAATACATCCAGCGCTTCAGACCATTAGGAACCGATGCTATTCGGTTCACGTAAGTGAAAAAGAAGCAGTCGAGTTGGCGGTGGTGGGTCTCTCATCATCGATCAAGGACGTGGCCTCCCAAGCAGATTACCCTTCATTGGCGCACATGGTGCAGAAGCTGTCAGCATATGAACAAGCGCCACCCAGATGTTTACCAGGACAAATTCAAGCGTGCGGTGGTCCTGGTTGAGGCAGACGAGGATGAAGGTGCTGCGGGAGATCAAGAGGTAGCAGTGGCTGAATGGACTCGGGCGGCAAGCCCCGTGTCCTGCAAGTGGGTTAAGCCACAAGGCCCTCCAAAAGGGTTCGACTTCGACGTGACCAAAGCTGAGCAGATTTTCGACCTCTTACTCACGGAGAAGCAGCTAAAGGTACCCGAAGGCCACAAGATCCCCACGATGCAGGAGCTGAACGGAAAGCCATACTGCAAGTGGCATAACACGTTCACCCACGCCACTAACGACTGCAGGGTGTGGCGTCACCGGATCCAAATGGCGATAGAAAAAGGGCGGCTAATTTTCAACCAAGCACGCCATGAAGGTCGACACACACCCCTTCCCCGCCATTAATATGGTGGAGTATACTTACCATGGAGGGTGCCAGCCAGATTTCTCGTGCAATATCAACATAGTGGGACCTGGGCACCACTCTGGTAAGGACGGAGATGAGGGCAGCTGCTCTCATAGCAAAGACACAGAGGAAGCCGCTCCACGCGATCGGCTCCGCCACGACGGCAAGCGCTACATCACGCGAGGGAGAAGTGAGGAACGTAAGATATCAGCGACCTCTCTCTGATCACCTCCTCAACAAGTATGTGGGTCAATACGACCAACGCCGGCGATACAACGACGATGATGAAAAAGATCGTCTGGCTAGGGACGACAGGAGACATCGTCGGCATGATCACGACGAGGAGCGATATGAGCGCCACGCCAAAGAAAAGTCGAGGGAGCAAGACGACGTGGATAGGCACTGGGACTGCCCCTTCTTCGTACACTCGCTGGGATTCAGGAATGAGCCGATTGCCTACAATCGGCAATTGCCCGTAATGTAAACAAAAGAAGAAGGATGCAGCTAACGTGTCCGTGCTCAAACGTCTAGGGCCTCTCCCGCCTCGGAACAAGCATGCTGAGTCCGCTCGGGTGGAAGATCTCGAGGAACTAGAGGACGATGATGAAGAAGAAGACAAGTATCATCGGCCAAGGTGGTGCCCTGATGGGCTCGGCCGTTCCCAAAACGAAGGGTTCAGCGTCTACGTGGGTTGGAGGAAGCCGAAAGGTTATACCGCACACGTTGAGGAAGGCGCGGCCTGATCCGGCCGCCAAAATTCAGCGAACCCTGGACGAAGAAGGTCGGCCACAAAGGAAAGAGTGGCGCCCAGATAAAAGAAAGCCGATGATGAGACATCGGCTGGCACAAACATGGTGTTCATCCTTCCAACGGAGTTTAGTGCTCCAGGATTAGACGAAGCACCTATGGCACAACTTGACCGTGGCCCACGGCCGGTCATCTTTGAGAAGCCACGAGAAAGAAGTTACAGTGCATCCGAAGGCCCCGTACTTGCGAGGATACATCAATGGGCAGCCTGTCAACAAGATGTTGGTGGACACCGGAGCGGCAAGCTAACATTATGCCATACTCCATGCTACGTCGGTTGGGACGCTCCAGCTCGGATCTGATCAAGACCAATGTAACACCGAGCGATTTCAACGGCCAAGCATCCGACGCACAAGGTGTTCTCGAATGTGGATCCGACCGTAGGAAGGAAAACTGTCCCTACGACGTTCTTTATTGTCGATAGCAAGAGCTCCTATGCTGTCCTACTAGGGAGAGATTGGATCCACGCCAATCGTTGCATTCCATCCACGATGCACCAATGCCTAATACAATGGGATGGAGATGAAGTAGAAGTCGTCCACGCAGATGATTCAGCCGAGATTTCAACGGCCGGCATGAACGTTTGGGAGACATCAGGCCAAGAGCCACTCTCAGGCATCAATTTGGACGACTGCGAGCGCATCGACGTGACAAAGGGCGGGGTTAGGTTGGTTTTATCCACCGGCCTGACCGTGTAACAAAAGCAACATCGATGGACAAATGTGGCGATGCCGATCCAAGTGATCGGCCCCAAGGATTTATGGAGGAATGTTACAAAACCTTCATCGAGCAGACAACATGGAGGCCGATTCCAGCAATCGGCCAAAATTATCCTCACTGTACATTCTACCTGGGTTCAACATTTGATCCAACAGGGAATACCTGAAGAGCCGATACCATCAAATCCCTTGAAAGAATCGGCTCGGGGGGCACCTAGGTGGATAAAACACGAGGATATGCAGTAGAAGCGTCTTTCAAATGCCCAGCAGCCCAAGATATTCTTTGATGATGGGTATTGAAGTATGGGGGCCGATACATAAATCGGCCGTAAAAAAATCAAAAAAAATTTTAAGCACAGCCGATGCGCAGACATCGACTTAAGGATAGAAAGCCGATGCATAGCCATCGACTCTAGCACAAATTTCATGGGGTCTACCAGTGGCATGTGCAAAACGCAAGGACCTCCAACTCCGTGTCAGAGGAGTTCTATTTCTGAGCCGTTGTGTGATCATCTGCAATATCGACTTTCAACGGAAGGAAAGTAATCGGCTCTGGCTGGCTCTGCATGGTAGTTTTCTCAGACATGATCGAGCCCAGGTCCATTTGTCTGAATTGCGTGTCCTCGTCTCTGTTGCGCCTTGATTGAGACTCGGGGGGCAGCTGGCCTGGTGGATGCTCTGTCTTTGAAAGCCGATTGGATGGCCATCGGCTAGTCCTGCGTCGCGATTTTCGTCAAGGGTGGTGATCCAGCAGAAATCGAACTCATTGGTCGAAAAGATGGAGGATAGATCATGAGGGCTTGATGCGCTGACGTCGGCTTATTGAGATTTGACCAAGTTCGCGATCACCCCGTGGTCGAAGGGATGAAGGACGGATTATGAGAAACCGATGCGTTGCCATCGGCTCATTGAGAATCGGCTTAAAAGAAATCAGCAAAATCAAATTGGGGAAACTTCTTCATTAATGAACAGGATTTCTTACAAAGAAAGAGCTGATTGCTCAAAGAAGGAAGAATAAAAGAAGGGTCTGTTGACCAATCTACTACTACTAGGCCTACACTAGTAGATCCTAGTCTACGGGCCATTGCTGCCCTCGTCGTCATCCTCGGAACTCTCACCGAGCACCGTCGCCGATGGGCTCCTCGTCGCTGCTCCCGTAGCCCTCTACGGGAGCTTCATCCTCCTCTTCATCATCGCTGCTGTCGTCGTCCCACCACATGTGGAGGCGTTTCGCCGGCGGGTAGCCCTCGAGGGAGTCGTCGTCGTCGTAGTCTTCCTCTTCCTCTTCTTCAGAGGAGGGGCAGCCGTCACAGGGGAACTGGTCATCCTCGCTTTCCGATTCCAGTTCCCCGTCGGCGAGGAACTGGGAGATCTTCATCCCCGCCGGTCAAGGACCGGTCGTCCTCGGACCGGATGGAGGAGGCGTGGTCTTCCTGGTCCCATTCTTCTGGTGCGCGGATGTCCTCCGGCGTCTCGCGGGAGGAGGAAGACCCATAGGAGAGACTGGAAGAGGAAGAGGAGGCAGAAGACATGGTGGCGCAGGAGGGTTTTTTGGGTGCTAATGCGAAGGGGATGAAGAAGCAAACTGTTTAGAACGGTTAAATAAAAGGGGATATGAGGGAGATTCAATGCCACAACAGTTTCCGAGGAAGTGGTGCCCAACAGAAAAATTTCGCAGGCCACGTGGAGAAGTGGAAGGGGCAAGGCATCATGATGAAGGATTCTGCGGCGGTTTCTGCTCTGCCACGTCATGACCCGACGAAAGAAAAGCGTAATGATTTTTGAAATGTCATTTCCAAAACCAGGGGGGCATGTGTTATCACCAGAATTTAACCGGATCAGAGGTGGGCCGCGATTGGAGATGGGCTTGAAGAATATATGTGGAAGAAATACATGAATCGGCCTTGTGTA
Source organism: Lolium rigidum (assembly GCF_022539505.1). Taxonomy (NCBI): domain Eukaryota; kingdom Viridiplantae; phylum Streptophyta; class Magnoliopsida; order Poales; family Poaceae; genus Lolium; species Lolium rigidum. The sequence goes on from NC_061508.1 coordinate 261,661,221, forward strand.
CTAAGTTTGGGCTAGTTTGCCCATGTATCTGTAACATAGTAGGATACGTGTCGTTTAGAAGTTAGAGTTTTACCCGTGCACGGTTAGGTGCACGCCTGAATTAGAAAGTCCCCCGGACTATAAATATGTATCTAGGGTTTATGAAATAAACAACAACCAACGTTCAACACAAATCAATCTCGGCGCATCGCCAACTCCTTCGTCTCGAGGGTTTCTTCCGGTAAGCACCATGCTGCCTAGATCGCATCTTGCGATCTAGGCAGCACAAGCTTATTACGTTGTTCATGCGTTGCTCGTATCGAAGCCTTTTTGATGGCGAGCAACATAGTTATCTTAGATGTGTTAGGGTTAGCATTGTTCTTCGTATCATATGCTCAGTCGTAGTGCAACCCTTATACATCTAGCCGCCCTTACACCTATCTTAGGTGTAGGGGCGGCACCCCGCTTAATCATTGTTTAGTAGATCCGATCCGTTACGGTTGCTCCTTGTTCTTCAAGGATTAGTTTAATATCCGCAATAGTTAGGCCTTACAAAGGGTTGGAGGATCCAGCGGCGTGTAGGGTGTAGTTTGCTAGCCCTAGACAGGATGTTCCGGGGATCAACCTCGTGTTGGTTTTTAGGCCTCGTCTAGGATCGGCTTACGATCACCGTACGCGAGCGCGAGGCCCAATCGTGAGTAGGATGATCCGATTATGCGGTGAAAACCCTAAATCGTCGTAGATCGCTTTAGCTTTATCTTGATCAAGCAGGACCACCATATATTCGTACACCTCGTACGAATCATGGGTGGATCGGCTCTTTGAGCCGATTCACGAGACAACCTGAGAGCCGATCGAGGCTCGTATTTAACGTTTACGTGTATGCCATGCAGGAAACTAAGCGAGGCATCATCCAACACCTTCCTTACCAGGTATAGGTCAGGTGGCACGCCCTTGCGACAGCATCGGACGTGTGACCAGAAGGCTTTGCGGGCCGTCGCTCGGAGGGACCAGGGCCAGCCGCAGTCCTGGGAGATTCACGGCTCTACGGTGTTGCCCGTCGCTGCCCGCCGGCGGGTTTCTGACCGCAACACATTCTGGCACGCCCGGTGGGACTATCTTCGACATCCACCGCATCGCCATCTACATCTGAGATGGCGGAAGGCACTCCGGTCAAGTACGAGGATCTGACTGACGAGCTCAAGAAGAAGCATGACGAGATCAAAGCAGTCCTCGAAGCCGACCTCATCGGTCTTTCCACAGAACCCGCTCCCATGGCATCGGTGGAAGGGGTTCTCACCGAAGGCGCGCTCGATGGAGTGGACATGTCCGCCCCGTCGAAGAACGCACCAGGTCGCTGCGTCAGGAGATCAACTTCATGGTGGCTCATTCGCCGCACCGCCACTCGAGAGCCCGGTGAACACTTTGGAGCGTGTCGCTCGCGCGTGATCCAGAAATCATGAGCCATCGCATTCTCCGTCGGGACCAGCTCGGGGACTTACCAAGGAGAGATGCCACTCCAGTCCCGTCCACCGCTGCCGTTCGCGTTGGCAGCACCGTAAGTGCCGAACTCATCGGCATACGTCGTCTACAAGATTGGTGGTGACCCTAGTGACTACCAATTCCTACATGAGGCGCCCAAGGAGATCCCGCACGGATACACGTGCGCATACGTGCGGACCGCAAGACTCGGGCACCCTCGAACCAGGCTGCAACAGCGGGGACCTCTGGAACAGCAGGAGGAACGTCGGGAGCAGATCTTGAGAAGCAGACGTGGCTAGCTAAATACATCTATCTTCGTATCATATGCTGTCGTAGTGCAACCCTTATACATCTAGCCGCCCTTACACCTATCTTAGGTGTAGGGGCGGCACCCCGCTTAATCATTGTTTAGTAGATCCGATCCGTTACGGTTGCTCCTTGTTCTTCAAGGATTAGTTTAATATCCGCAATAGTTAGGCCTTACAAAGGGTTGGAGGATCCAGCGGCGTGTAGGGTGTAGTTTGCTAGCCCTAGACAGGATGTTCCGGGGATCAACCTCGTGTTGGTTTTTAGGCCCCGTCTAGGATCGGCTTACGATCACCGTACGCGAGCGCGAGGCCCAATCGTGAGTAGGATGATCCGATTATGCGGTGAAAACCCTAAATCGTCGTAGATCGCTTTAGCTTTATCTTGATCAAGCAGGACCACCATATATTCGTACACCTCGTACGAATCATGGGTGGATCGGCTCTTTGAGCCGATTCACAGGACAACCTCGAGAGCCGATCGAGGCTCGTATTTAACGTTTACGTGTATGCCATGCAGAAACTAAGCGAGGCATCATCCAACACCTTCCCGACCGTGTATAGGTCAGGTGGCACACCCTTGCGACAAGATCGGACGTGTGACCAGAAGGCTTTGCGGGCCGTCGCTCGGAGGGACCAGGGCCAGCCGCAGTCTTGGGAGATTCCCGGCTCTACGGTGTTGCCCGTCGCTGCCCGCCGGTGGGTTTCTGACCGCAACAGGGATTCCTAGTGACTCCTCCAATTGCAATGCATAAGTTAACACACTGTGTGCTTGCTTCCCTGTCGTGGCAACCTGAGATATAATTACCCATATATTCTTCTTTGCCAGTGCCTTGCCGATCATCCTTCTATTCTTGCACCTGGTAGGCACCAAAGAAAGGATTTTTGAAGCAATGTCTTCCACCGTCTTCCCATCAATCCAGCGGTCCTTCCAGATACGCTTTTGCCATTTCCCACTTGTATGTTGGCAAAACACTGAAAAATCTACAGGGCCTCGAAATTATTCTGCATCTGCAAACCTTCCATGGCCTGAGAGGATTGGTGCGCCTAAGTCATTCCCATATGGCCCGTTGTGCAAGGCCATGAAGCTTCAAGTTCTTGACACCAAGCCCCCCAAACCAAAGAGGCCTACTGATAACCTCCCAAGCCACTAAGCATTGTCCGCTCCGGAGCTCTCTCCTTCCAGCCCAAAAAGGTCACTAGTAGGAAAAGCCTCATCAGTGGCGCACGAAAA
>NC_061508.1:261664320-261759552 GCF_022539505.1 Lolium rigidum
TAGAAGGAGAAGCTACTGTACGTAAGTACAAGAGGAGTATGGTGGGAACCGAGTGTGAGGACCGCAATGGTGGTGGCACATATGTGCGAACCGAGTGCGGGAGGCCGATCAATAGCGGTGGCAAAGCATGCCAGTGTAGAGGTGCACTGCATGTTTCCTACTTGATCATACTGACTGTACGGATATGATAAAAAAAAAAGATGAAGACGTGGAGTGAAGCTGCAGGAGTCAAGATGGGGAGGAGCACGAGGAGATGACATGTTAAGATTAGGAAGAGATAGTTGACATAATTTTTCCTCTAATCAATCAAGTTTGTGTGTACTAGACAAGGTTGGTTTCAAGTTAGTGTCCGGTTTGGTTTTAGTTAGCATGTCGTGTACTTGGCAAGGCTGCTACCTGAGTTTGAATAGGTCTAGGTAATCCCGGTATCTTCCGGTGAGTTATGGTTTAAGTCGGCTAGGTAGACTAGCCAGGCGAGTTCTATATATACGCAGGCATATACGTTGCAAGTTGTATCGAGTTGAGAAAATCAGAAAATTAATAAATAGAAGTTTAGAGGGTGCGAAACGCACCCTTGGCGATAAATTTTGTGTTCACGTGTGTGTTGTCTAGTTTCATGTGATTGATCCGTGGGCGAATTCCAACAGCTAAGGGACCGTGGAGAAAAGGTGCCGGTATTTAAAGGGGGGGAGGTGCTGCACGCGGGCGTGGCCGAGCGAATGAGACCGCCACAGACGCTCTGTGTGCGCGCGTGGGCGGTAAGGCGGACAACCTCCTGGTGGCGGCGTGGGCGTGCAGAGGCACAAGCCTGCGGTGTGGCGACGTGACCAGGAAGGTGGGGCGATAGGGGAGGGGCCCGCATCAACGCCGGATAGAACTGTTGTGGGGTGTGTGGCGGCGCGGCAGCGGCTATCGGCCTTCTAGATGGGTTCGCGCACGGGCCAGCATGCAGGGTGGTGCGATGGCGTGGGGCGCGTCTTCTGGGCTCGGCGGAGAGGCGTGGGCCAAAAAAAGATGGTCGTCGCCGGTGATCACCTGGGAGCATGTCAGGACCGGCATTGGGGTGTTGGGAGGGATAGGATGCTCTGTTTTGAGTGGTTCAAAGTCCCAGATGCGCCAACTATAATTTCCAACATTTTTGAAAACTGAAGTTCTGTCAAATTTGAAAGTATTTAAACTAACAAATTTGAAAATTCAAATATGCTGAAACAAACAGGGAAGTTTTAGAAAGCCAAAAAATCAGAGCATCAAGAAAATTAAGGCAAAACCAAAAGGTTTTAGAAAGCCAAAATTTGGGCTGTTACAGTTGGATAGATGTTTTATTCAATATAAGACTTGCATTACAGGACCAGCATCTATGTTTTATTCAATATAAGACTTGCATTACAGGACCAGCATCTTGTGCATGCAAGCACCAAACCAGACAACACTCCACTTATATTGGCAGGATTATTTATAAGAATCTCCAACATTGAAAGGAGGGGCACTCTTGCAATTTTATAGATAAGTTTCATGCATCTAGAGAAGTAATTGGTTGGTCATTGACAAACCAATAAGAGACAATTAGTTCAGTGCAGCATGATTGACGCGCTTCTCCGACACATCAGCAAGAGACTTGAGGTTGCACCTCAGCAAGGTCTCGACAAAGTAGCAGATGTCGTCTTTGGTATTCATCACTGGGACATCAACCACGAATGACTCGATCACCAGCGTTGCAGGATGGCCATCAATGACCTCAGGGTGGACAGTCAAAATAGATGAATAGTTCTGGACAATAAAAAACAAGATCTGATTTCATTATCAATTGAAAAAAAAACTCTTACAATAACAAGAAATCTATGTAGTTTTGGGTGGCATGGGGGTCTGTAAGTATTATATGAACTAAGATAATACACATACTATGTTTACCTTCTACCTGCCAATTTGAATACTCTGGATCATTCACATGAATTATCAACCTTGCTCATTTTTTGTACTTATATTTCTAGGAAAATCCATTGTGCAACTGTAAACATATGTTATTAAAATAAAACAATCGAACTAAATGTGCATGCTATTTACTTCAATTCCTGCGATAAATGCCTATATGTCCATTACCAAAGTATTTGGATGATAAATTTGTAGGTGGATTGTTTTATTACTTTACGTGTGTCTATTTGTACAATTTTGATCAGGAATATGTATTTAAGGATCCTATCTCGTAGCATTGTCAATGTGTATGTGCGAAATTTCAAACAAATTGTGTGAGTTATATTTCTCCCATAGGGTATGAATCTAGCTAGTTTCTCTAATTTTTAACCAATATGTTCATGGGTGAGCAAAAATTCACGGGCAGGCTTGTTTCGATTTTACATTGATGTGAGTTTTAGCTCACTCATTAAGTGGATTTCTATATCTATATTAGTTATGAAAGTAAAATACAGATTTTAACTTAAAATATCTACAGTTACTATTGACATAGCCATTGGAAACTACAATAACAGTTGATAACACTAAAATCCCCCTATATTTTTCAGTGTGAAAGGATTGCAGCTAACTAGCTTCTAAATATTATTCTTCACCAAACTATCAATTAGTCGGGATCATTTGATAGTATGTACTTCTTTTTATAAAAGCTACTATATAATGGATGTGAAAGTTAAACATATGCAGGTTCAGCATTATATATGTACCTTCAGCAAATGATCACCACCAATAAACTTGACACTGATGATATGCTCATTGTCATCGAGCAGCTCTAGCCTCTCAGTGCTCCTTGTAGCTGGCAACCCAGTTTGCACTTGGACATCTCTAACACTTCCCGGCTCCATGTTACCATGCATCACACACTCGGTCACAAAAGGCTTGAAAAGTTGCGGCTGGTCAAACTTCCTCACGAGTGACCAAACCTAGCATGTAGTGATCATAAACATGAACATTAATTTAAAACAATATATAGAAAGTTCCAATATAGGTACGAATTTTATGTAGTGTGTGCCACAAATTAGATGTCAAGATAAATGCTATTACATAATTCTGCAAAATGTTTCTATTTCCAAACAATTTTCAAGCACTTTATTTTTTCTGGGGTGCTTTAGCTTGTAAAAATAATGGGAATTTATATTATAACTTTAATTGACTAAAGCTAATATAAAATCCATTTATCCTTGTGTCTCTTTGCGTGTCTAAAAGGTATGTGGTACCATCCGGAAATATAGTATACAAGTATACATGATTGTACGTAATTACTGTGTATGACAGGAGTATTTTCTTATTCAGTGGGTGGCAATAGTATTCTCTTTATCTCTTATCCTGCGTGTGGCAAGAGTTTTTTCCCTCTAGTGTGTCTTAGTTATCACAACATTAATTATTTGTTGTATATATTTACCAGGTAATAATAGAGTTTTCTCATTACATCCGGATGCAAGAGGTTGCGTGCTCACTAGTAGGAAAAAGGCTATAGGTAGAATGGTACTAGTGGCACACCAAATAATGGGTACGCCAATATTATTTACTAGTGACGTACCAAATTCTAGGTGTGCCACCGGTAGTTTACTATTGTTGGTGTAGCTACTGATGTCTTACCAAAAACATGGTGTGCCACCAATAGGTGGTTGTACGGGGTGCCTTTATACTGCCACCTACTAGTGGCGCACCACATTTGTACTTAGTGGTGGCGTACCAAGAAGGTGGTACGGCACCAGGGGAACTGCACTTATTGCGTCCAACCACCTGCCACTGTCATTATTGCTACCTCATTCACCCCCTCCCCACTCAACTCGATCCTATGTCCTTCCAAGTTCACCCCCCCCCCCTCCCTGCCCCACATTTTAGCTAATTAAACCAACTTTTTTTGATAGATGTAAGCAAATGGCTCTCTCCCACATACACCACTCCTATAGATAGATCTAGATCTCCTAAAAGATCTCTTTCCCACCGTCTGCCACCCATATCTAGATCTTGATCTAGAAAATAAGATCCCCACTTGGCAACAAGCCACCCCACACCACTCTCTAGGTCGACGTGTCTTCTCGGTTATCTTCGATATCATCTACTTATAAACCTAATAGGTTACTAATTGTTGTACCAAAATTGGCTATGTATATGAAATTTTGAAATTAGCCGGGCATGCGTGCGAGATGATGAAACTGACTGTATATATGGAATTGTATTGTGTTTGCAACCCAAAGATGTAATGACATGAAAATTAGTTGCCAATGTTTTTCCGAAATATTTATTCATCTCTACGGCAAATTTTTGTCACTCCGTGTTGGTATTATTTCTAGCATGGTAATGTCGAAAATTTTCCATGAAAAACGATGGTTCTAATCATTTCTCATTCCTATATACCGTGCAGAAAAAATGGTCCTCGTCATGAGGGAAAGGGACGTGGCTAGATATTTGAAACATGAAAATAACAACATGTGTTGAAATAACCGCACATAGATAAGGTGTATGTGTCAAAGATGCAAACTAGGGACCTTACTCAACCCCTTTTTCGGCACACTGCACGAGCACCTGCTCATGCGTGGGTTCATGGAATGCCACACTAAGTGGATGATTGATGAAGATGATAAGGAGGTCCATGGAGGGGCGGCAGGAAATGAGGAAGGGCACTAGGACAATAACAAAGAGAGGTACAAAGATAACGAAGAGCCTCCCTCACATGATGGAGATCAAGATCAGGCTGAACAACATACATGTAGAATACGCAAACATGCAGACGCCGCATGCGGGACCCTCATGTTCAAGAATTGCTTCTCAAGAAGACGAATGGCGCCAGAGGTGCTGGTACGGAGATATCAAAGTTCGCGCAAGTGTATATACACCCGAGTACTCTGTTGTATGAAGGTTGCGGACTGGATAAGTCCCGCTTAAAAGTAGCGCTGAATGTTATGTCCGTATGCAGCGGTACTTCGCTGGCCGCAAGAAAGCAAAACTCATGTGCTAGCACGCAGAAAGAAAAGAGTTGAATGATGAAGAGCGGAATCAAAACATACGATACACCCTTCGGATACAAGCTAGTGTAAAGCATTAGATGTTGAATACCAAAGTTTTGGGATAGAGCCAAGAAACACCAGGTTGGGTGCGTGCACTGGTCGACTCAATTCATATGGTAACCAGAGCAGCAAACATAGCACCTAGTCCGTGTTTGTATGGATGTACAACCTCCTCCGTCTTGATTGTGCATGAAGATGAAGTACATACACATGAGTATGCTAATTCAAGGGCCGACACAACCAGGGAACGATAATAATATGTATCACTAGGTATTGAAGGAGGTGCTAGGAATTATGGGATGATCTAGCGGTAAATACATGGGACTCTGTTGCAGAGAATATTTGATTATGAGTGTCGAGTTGATCACGACGGTGCAGGCTATCTCGGATACAGATCAACATCAGCTCTTGTTGCCATCTACTCTCCGAAAATGGGGCAAAGAGTTGGCAACCGCAAATTTCAGACTTGGGTTTTGTCACATCCAACATACAATTGCCACAATAATCCACAAGGATACCTGCACTAAGTCTGGGATGTTCTACTGCGGCCCCGCGCCACCAACTAATACCGATATAGAAGTGCGCTTATAGATGCAGAGTGAGGAGACGCAAGTCAACACGTTGTAAGGCGTTTGTACCTTCCCGTCGAGACCAAGTAGGAAATGACAATGTTACCGGTGCTAGTGATCTTAGTTCGAAAGATCGATGAACTTGTGTCTTGTAAAAAATGTTATTCCTAAACTTGACGTTGTTGCTTTTTGTTTTTTGCCAACATGTGAACTCTGTTGCTTTTTACTACTTTTGGTTTTTGCACAAAACTTTTGATCGATATAAGCTTGTGCTAGTGTCATGGAATCATGCATGATTAACTCTTTCCTTTTTTGTTTCATATGTTGCATATATATTATCTATAAAATTGCTAATGTCCTATTTGTCTTGTGTATAGAGATGACATGGTATGTCGTGTCAAAAGGTTAGGTTCTACGAGTCTACGATGAATGGAAAGACTGTCGGAAAGAAGTGTATTGTTTCAACGGCAACAACTACAAAGGGTATAATAGTAGAGATGAGACTGAATCTAGACATGAAGTATCTAGCGGGGGATAGGAGAGAGGAGGAACCGCATGAAGACCAGCTTCATCGTAATCCCCACCTTGCTGATCGTGGCTGCATTTCTACTCTATGTGATCTTAGTTTAGATGACTAGCTAGCTACTTCCTTTCTTAACACCTAGCGAGCTATAACTCTAGAGACTCGATTGAGACATGTATTTTTTAATAACTTTGTCGCATGTGATCTACTTCGGTTATAATGTGATGAATGGATGAACAAATAATTTGGCCACTACTATATTTGTATAATTCTTGTGTATTGATACCGTACAAATTTTTGTATGTATGTATGTTTGTATTATTTTGTAACCTTCTTAATTTATATACTGCTTGTGTACGGATACCATACAAATTTTTATATTGTATAAATACGCCAAAACGTCAGGAAAAAAACAAAACTAATATTGTTTCCGTACCTATTAGGAACTGGTGACGGACCAGGATGCACCACTAGCTACAATGCATTATGGTGGTGAACCAGACCGGTGTGCCACAAGTATGTTGTTTACTGGTGGCATACTTGGATGGTGCCAAATTTGGTACTGTTGGCGTTAAGTTTATGTCATACCTTGGCATGCCACCGGTAGCTAAATTTGGTACGCCACTGGTAGGATTTTTCCTAGTAATGAATTCAGTGTGCTTTATGCTTTCCATCACCTATATCCTTAATTATGATAGCTTGGTGCTTCAATACAATTTGTACTAACTCCTCATGTTCTGCGCGCCTAGCAGGACCGAATTTGTATCCTTATTGTTAGGTGTTGCCTTATGTCGTGGAACAAGACACACATTGTTAATTGATCAAAATTCTGCTGGAAATAAATGATTATGAACATCTAGTCTTGGTGGTTATATTGTTTTCTTAATCTATGCGGGGAAGTTTCTTCTTGTTTCCTAACATGTGTGATGCAATCGCCTCTATAATGCTCCTTCAGTTTCCTAACATGTGTGATGCTCTCACCAGCTAACGTGTCTGATTCTAGAGTGTTTCCTTAGTTCATCTGGGGCTAGAACGTTTACTCATATCATGGTGCGTGTCAATTTCCACATCATCTCCAGTTTATCACAAGGTTGTCTTTGAGTACGGCTATATCATCATGGTGTCCCGAATATATCATATTTTGCCCATGTTCCTACTCTTCCATGGTCCAAACAAGATTGCATCCCTTTCATTGGGTGAACCCTTAAAATATAAAATATGGCATTAATTTTAGTTTCTGTTGCCTAGAAGATGTAAAAAATGAAAATCAAAGTAATTTCACAAAACTCGTTCTTTGATTTAATTTAACCAAACGAACTGAATCAACTGAAAGTGGACCTCCCGCTTTCTAATTTTTTGGCCTAGCTACCCCATTATGTCACAAATAAACATGTCTAGCTAGCACAATGTCCTATCCATTCCCAACCGTAACGATCATGATGTTTTCACTAATGCTACTCACCTCGTATATAATCCCACGTAGTTCCTACGCCACCTACGGTCCTAGATAAGGATCATGGTGACGTTAGTACTCATATCCTAAAGACTTATCCGCCAGATCTTTGTCCTCATCTGGTAAGGGTCACTTAGGCTACTCCAAGTGCACACCCTTCTTGTTCCTTCTCATGAAGCACCCTTGTTGTCATGCTTTGATTCAACCGAATATATATATACATTTTAGAGGATTTTTTCCTATATAAAATTTTCATTCATATGACTTTAGTCCTTAATTTCCCTAAGGATTGCATTCACTATGTTTTGGAGTGAAACTTTCATCCACTACACATAAACCTCTTCTTATACTTTTTCTTGTGATATTAAATATTGGATTAAAAACACTATATTCTTTTTTATACTCTTGGGTTGTGATCAAAGAGGCATTTCTGAAGAATCGACCGCACTATCATCTTTACTCTCTTTCACTAGACCTCGGTTTGAACTGAACCACATCTAATTGAATATACAGTTCTTAAAAAGAATTAAGTTAATTTCGGTGGGGATTCTTAGAAAATTAAAAATATATGTAAAACCGGGATACTCGAAAGCACAAAATAGACAACGTGGGTGCCCATGGGTCACGCAACAAGACTAAGGTGCATGGCATCACGCATCAAATGGATTTCTTGCATTTGTGTTCCGGTGACAGTTATAACACACGTAAAATGATAATCAGGTACTTCCCCTGTCCTATGCTATGCGATATTATTAGAACCCATATAGGTCCTATATTGGTTGTAATAACATGACAGAGGGAAATATACTAACCAAATTCAGTTAAGCAAGAACCATATGAAGAGTTGTTGGGCCTGCTTGTTACCGTTTGGAGAGGAGCCTTGACATGCTGGGTGACGATGGAGGTGCACTGGTTGCTGGTTGGCTCACGGCGGTGAAACCTCTGCACGTACGACATCTCCTCCGGGCAGAGATCGCACCGCTCTGTGAGCCTGCAGTCCGCTAGCTGCCTCGCCAATTGCGCCGCTTCGCTGCTTCCGCCGTCCATCTTCGCTCTCCACACCTTGATTCCTTCGCTCTGGACTACCTCGGAAGGGAGATGGAGCACTTAGAGATGAAGAAGTAGTATACTCTTATGGAAGAGATAGAGGGGTCATATAGGCTACCGCGAGCATATCAGTAGCAACACTCTCGTGGAGATTTTGCCTTTTAATTGCGTGGAAGCAAGCTGGCCTTTTTAGCTCGCGTGCTTTGAGGTAGCACCGGCCTCGCCACAAGAAGGCCATAGAAACATGAGGCGGAAAGGAAAGGAAAGCCGGTTTCAGTGCACGCGTTTCCTTCTTTTAGCTGGTCTCCACTCTTGCTCATCAGCCGCATTAACAGCCAGCGTATTTTGGGGTGCATGTGTGTATCTTTTCTTGTAAGAACAAGACACATCGCTAAATACCATTGCCAAAATTCAAAAATAGTTTGTGTCATCAATTTTCACTATTTTTGCTAAATTGGTGAAAAGATGGAACCAGAGCACCCTCATATTTGCATGCCCAGTTTGATTGGACAATAAAAATGATTGATATGCACGTATCTCTCATGTTGCATCCGTATAAAGCAGGTTGCAAGTGGGCTTCACATTTTGTTGTAGCGCCGATCTCACCCATGAGAAGGCCATGACAACTAGCGGTGGTGAGGGAAAGAAAGGCGGATCTGGTAATGAGTTTCGAGGTTTTAGCCAAACTAATTTTCTCTCTCTTAACCGTTTTGCATGTTAGCAGTCGGTGTTTTGTGGTGTATTTCTATCTCTTCTTACAAAAACAGACATATATAATGTGTCTCCAAATGACGATGCCAATAAAATAGCTTTTGGCATCCATTATCATCTTTGTGGAGGTGTTGCATAATTGGTGGAAGGGAACTAGAGCATCAACACTTGCTTTGTTGGACAATAAAAAATTATTTTTCTACGTGTCTCTCTCCTCGTGGATTTGTAGATTAGGTTTATGGTTAAAAAAAGGAGTAGAGTGGATGCAGCACGCATGTTTAGCTCATGTGATTTTCTGTAACACCACCCTTGCCATGAGAAAGCCATGACAGCCTGAGGCAGTGAGGAAAAGAAAGCCAGGTATCATGTATATGTTTTACACTTTTAGGCGTTGTCTAGTGATCTCACTCTTAACTATCATGCGTGTTTCCGGTCAGTGTGTTTTGCGGGGCATATTTATCTTTTCCTGCTGTAGCATCCAGCATGTTGCCAAATATCGGTGCCAAATGCTAAAATTGCTTATGGCATCCGTTAACACCTTTGTAGGGGTGTTGCCAAATTGGTGAAAGGGAACCGGAGCATCCTTTTGCTTGGTTGGACAATAAAAAATTGATGATATATGTGTCTCTCTCATCTTGCAAGTGTAGAGAACGCTTACGATAGGAAGGAGAGTAGCGCGCAAACAAGCACACATGTTTAGCTCCTGTGAAATTTTTGTAATACCGGTGCAACGCGCGGTGGTGAGGAAAAGAAAGTTGGGTCTGGTGTATACGTTTTACAACTTTTACCCGGTATCTAGTGATATCTCTCTTATTTATAATGAGTGTTTTCATTCAGCATGTTTTGTGGTGCATATTTATCTTTTCTTGTAGGAGCATCCAGGGTGTCACCAAATATTGACGTCAAACGCTAAAATTACTTTTGGCATCCGTTGCCACCTTTGTGAAGGTGTTGCAAGGTGGAAGAGAACCAGAGTATCCACTTGCTTGGTTGGACAATAAAGAATTGTTGATCTACGTGATTGTCTCCTCTGGCATGTGTAGAGCAGATTTACATTAGGAAAGAGAGCAAAAGCAAGAACCCATGTTTAGCTCATGTAATTTTTTTTAACACCGGTCTCACCTACGAGAAGGCCATAGCAATGTGGACGGTGAGGAAAAGAAAGTTAGGTCCCGTACGTGTATATGTTTTGCACTTTTAGAATGTGTCTAGTGAAATCACTCTTAACTATCATGTGGGTTTTCAGGTTTTGCGGTGCATACTTATCTTTTCTTGTGTAAGTAGCAAGGGTGTCACCAAATATCGGTGCAAATCCCAAAAAAAAAATCATCCGTTTTTACAATTGTAGAGGTGTTGCCCACACTAGTAGAGAAATCGCTATAGGAACATGCTCACTTGAAGCGCACCACCTTAAACGTACGCGGCTACTCTTATGTGTCTGGGGCCGGAAAGGTGCACGCGACTGGTGTGCTCATACTGATAGCAAACCGGAAGAAACCACACGCGACTACTAGGTGGGTCCTAGGTGCAGTCGGGTGCATAAAGTACCCGCAGCGGGTGCCCATGGTGGCACGCGACTGGCATGTTCATATCAGTCACATGTTTAGTTGCGCGCCCGCTTCCACTAAATTTGGGTGGCGGGCGAGGAAAAATAGTGGCAGCAGGCTCTACCATTACACGTTAATGTGTGTAAAATGCATACATGAACTTTGTAGTTTATTGACACATATTTTCACATATTTGCATCTTATATAATGTTCTTTCCATGTTTTATATTATTTTTGGGGATTTTCTAAACAATCCCCTCTCCTCTGGTTTTAACTCTGTCTGGCAGAAAACACCGTTTGTTAGTATTTTTGACTTTCTAGGAGCTAGGTGACTCGAAATAGGGCAAGGTCAGGGGCCACGCTTCAGAATTTTTTACACGAACAAAATGAGCTAAAGTGGGATGCTAGGAGGTCAATGGGATGGGAGAAAGGGCCTTTGGCATGCCCTCCCCCTTTCAGCACGCCACCTAGGCTCGTTTCTCCCTCGACCGTCCGATCAGCCTCAATCTTGCGCCCACGGATTTCGTTTGACCTAAAAACCCCTATATATATGACCCCCTAGTGTTTCCTCGAGGCTACAGTGGAGGAGATCAAAAACACATAATGGAGAGTCAGCAGGTCGCCGCCGGCGGAGATAGGAGGGTTAATCGCTGTAGGAATCGCCTTCGGTGGACTCCAACCCCCTCCAGTGTGGTCATCATCTTCTTCGCCAACACCCTCAGCACCATCTAATGGCTCCCAAGTGCAGGAGATCTATTTTAGTACTTTTCAATAAGAAAGGTTATCGAACCCACGAGGAGCTGAAGGTGTTGGTTAGCTGATTTGACAAGTAAACAATAATAAAATGCAGTAGTTTTGGTGTTTTGGGTGTATATATAGTTTGTAACAAAATAGAGTATGGAAACTAAATAGCAATATGTAAATGCTCTCAATGAGTGAAAGCCCAATCCTCTATGCAACAAGGAGACAAGCTCAAGTGTGTTATTATATGTGACAAGTGTTCGCGAGTAGGCCCTATTCCCAAGGGCGGCATGAATTTAGTAGAATTTGAGTTCTACACAATATGGTAAATATTTTGTCAAGTTTTTTCCCTTAGGGCGGAGCCTAAATTAGGTGTAGCCATAGATATGAGAAAATGCACCCCTTATGATCGGTCCTAGAGCCATTTCCGTGAGAAAGTATAATAATCACTAAGACATAAATGTCTCATCATAGCAATTAGTTCATTGGTCCCCGAAATAAACCCCTCTAATGCAACTCAAAATATTGGAAAACGGTTTCTGTCATTCCATCCTTTCCAACACTCATAATTGCAATAAAGATCATTTCTATGAGCCCATATAGGTGAAGTAATATGCAGTCGACGTTCACATAAAACCATCATAGAACAACATAAAAGATTAAAAAAAACGTGACCAAATACTCATTTTACATCATATAGAATCATAGCCAGATCATCCTATGCCCTAAGAAACATGGGAAACTACTCACAACTGTCAAACATGATATAGACCAGAGGCATAATGATTACAACACAATCTGAAAGTATATTCTCTCCACCAATAAAGACAAAGTATCAATTACAAACATGCGACTAGCCATTAAAACAATATATGAGGTTCAATCAGATAGAAACTATCAGGGGGATGAAATCAATCTCGTAGATGGTGATGGTGGTGAGGATGATGCTGATGAAGATGTTGATAGAGATACCTCCCCCAAGATCTCGCTATCAAGTCTGCGTCATCATCAGCCCTAAAACGGGAGCCGAAGTCCCTATAGGTGAACACACCCCGCACACCAACGTCGAACGGCGGCGAGATGGCAAAGCCAGCGGTAGCAACGTCAACAACACTTTCTCAGTCTCCAAGGAAGAGTGGGCCACAGCCCGCAACGTCATATGGTCAACAACACCCGCCTCCCTGTCGGTGTGTCGGCAGGCGCCCTCAACGCCTAACACGCTATTCTCGAGAAGAACCGATCTCGGTTAGCCAAGGAGCAAGCTGACCTTGATCAACGCCAGCAGGCAGCTGATCTATGAAGTGAACGATGAAGGGATCTATCTTCCCTCGGGAGCGCCTCTAAGAGCAACCAGGCCCCCGGCAGGTATCGCCCACGCATCCCACGCCTCTCGGAGGCGGACGCAAGAGAGATCACATCGAACCTCTCCAACTCCTTCATGACAATGGATTCAGCACGCATCCTCAGGCCCAAATCAGTCGAAGGAGCAACCGCGCACATCGCGGCCTACCTGATTAACAACCAGCCGACGCCTGATCATCGTGTCACCTTGGAAAGCCTCGGGATCATCGGCGATAAGCTTACCCCCAGGAAAGATACATCTTCACATCACAGTTGTGGCTCTCGACACCGTTCGTCCTCCAAAGATGCTCACGACGATATCACGCAGAGCAAAATTGACAAGGCCCGCCGCCAGCGCGCCACACATGCTGGTTTTGGTGTAGCGACTATTCTGAATAAACTCAAAAGCACGATGGTGAACTTCGCGGCGCCGATTGCATGAGTCATAAGATTCGGGAAGCGATGCCACCGAGAAGAGGTTCAAGCCAACACCTACTGACGCTGCCAAGTATGATGGCCAGCAAGAGCCGAGAGATCATGGATAGATGACTACCTGCAAACTGTAATCCTGCACAAGGGAAACCAAGTGGCGGCAATGCAATTCTTACAGTTGTATCTCAGGGACTCGACACGAGCATGGCTGGGAGTCCTGCCGCAAGGATCCATCAGATCCTGGGAAGATCTAGTCGATGCTTTCGTCAAAAACTTCCAAGCCATGTACAAGTGGGCTGTCGGAATCGAAGAATTACACCAATGTCACCAGAAGCCGAAGGAGTCGATGCGTTCATACATCGGGTGCTTCACTAAACTCTTGAACATTTCCGAAGATGTCTCCAATGATAGGGAAATCGATGCTTTCAGCGATGGCATCCGACGAGAATCCTATATCGAAGAACTTGGCCGCAAGAAACCGAAAACTATTACCAAACTAATGGAGATTGCCAACAGCTGGGCAGATGGCGAGGATCACGTGCGGGAGCCGCGCCTGCGCAGCGATGACGAAGAAGATGATCGAAAGCACCCAAACGACTCAAGCAGCCAACCCGATCGTCAGAAAAGGAGAGATCATGGGTACGGAACGTTCGGCGATACTAACATGGTTGCGGCTGGTTACGCTGATCGACGTGGCGACTTGTATGATGATCGGCGTAGTGAACGACGTGACAATCGTCGGGATAATAATCGCAGTGGGTCTGGAGGCAGTCGAAGTACCTGGAGAGACCGCCCTCCGCGGGTACCCGACTTGCCGTTTGCGGAGAAACTAAACGCTCCTTGCTACATACACGCGTACATTGACACAAAGGAAAACGTCAAGAAGTCGACCCATCTGCTCATGGACTATCGACAGTTTCTCGATCTTCAGAAATTTTACGAATCATTCAATCCCGGCGCCAAAGTGCAGGCATATCCGATGATACAGGGAGCGCAACCCCCTAATCCACCACCTGCACCGCGGCACCAAGTTCAGCAAGTTCAGCCTCGCACACCAAACGAGGCATTCCCCCCACCACCACCTCAGGGACAAATGAGCATGATCCAAAAGACCGGTGTCTCCAAGAGAGAGTTGAAGAAACTTACGCAAGAAATCAACCTCGCCGAAGTCACCATGGCGAACGTTCCTGAATACATCGACTGGTCCGAGCAGAGTGTCCTATTCAGCAGGGCTGACCACCTGATGTCTGTCCCAAGGCCAAGTCACGCTGCGCTAGTACTCGAGGCACAGATTGGTGGATTCAACATGAGCAAAGTCTTCATGGACGGAGGTAGCGGATTAAACCTTCTATTCACAAGCACGATGAAGGCGATGGGCATCACACCTGATATGCTGCAGGAATCTGACACGGGTTTCCATGGTATTATTCTGACCCTGCCAGCATACCCTCTCGGCAAGTTTTTCCTGGATGTTGTCTTCGGTAAACCCGATAACTTCAGAAAGGAAATGCTCGAGTTCGAGGTAGTGAATTGGGAATATCAGTACCATTCTATCCTTGGGAGGCCAGCATACGCCAAATTCATGGCAGTACCTCATTACACATACTTAATGCTCAAGATGTCAGGCAACAACGAAACCACTATCACTGTTCATGGAAGCTTTTCGCGTTCAGACAATTGCGACAGGGAGTTTCAGAAGATCGCCTCCAAGTTCGGAGTGGAGCAGGAGAGCAAGACATTAGACGTACTCTCCAAGAAGCCACATGTCGACGATCGGGCATCCAAATCCGAGGAGATTGACAATGGCAAGAAGTCGAAGAAACAGCCAGTCGACTCTACCGCACCGACAGAAGCTATCAACGCACCAGCAGACCCTCCTCTTACTTAAGAAGACGAGCGGCAGCAACATTTCTACCTTTAGAAAAATTTAGTTTTTGATTCAATAAGGCTTTTTCGGCCATAGCAGTTCAGCATACTCTTCAATTACAGCTTATCAATAAAGTCCAAGTTCATCTATGCAAGTATTATTCTAGTCAGTAGGGCACGCCCGAATTTACTCGGGGCCCTTGGCAAATCTTCGGATCCTTCAAAGAACTTCGTACATACGATAATTATCTAAAAAATCTCGTTATACTACCAATGTAGTAAGCATACCCGACAAATACTCGGGGGCTGCAATCAATAAGTTTTATTGCAAGAATCCATCAAGGCGTACATCATGCTCACGATAGAGAAGCATCACAAGACCACCAAGAAAGCGATGCAAACTTAAAATAGATCTATGGACCACTATAACACATCATTCTTACGATAAAAGTACAAAAACACCCGAATGGTAATTGCATAAAGACAAGAGGGCATGTCGAAGGACATCGAAATCAACCTACACAGTCCCGCATACACCAAATCCTAGAAACCTTGCCCTCTGGCGAGATCACCACAACACAGTCTACTGGCTGCCCCATTGTAACCTTTTTCATCGATAAATCAAGATTGCCGAGGAGCCCCTTCATCAGAGGTAGGGCATGGGTTCCAGGAGTCTACGACGAGTGAAATGATTGTCTAAAAAAAGTGAAGGGCAACAACTACAAAGGGTAAAAGAGCAAAGCGGACACGGAAGCTAGATACATGAACCACATGTTAGGTGAAGAGAGGAAGAAGGAGCGATACATGAATAAGAACCGAAAGAAGACCATCGTAGTCTTCATGATGCTTTTCGTGGTTGCGTTATTTGTATGTGATTCTAGTGTAGTTCATGATCTATGCATGCATATACATGTATACTACATACATTAAGACTTGTGTATTATTGTGAGACCTTGATGTACTATTTCAGTAATCCATTGAGACATGTGTATCTACCTGGTCATGTATATTCCTGTCTAAATTGACACGGCCTAATGAAAACTGGAAGCGCGCCCAGGTAGTGGTAGCGGTTGGGGGCATGCGGTCAGTAGTCTACGCACTTGCAGTGCGCGGGCGGACACGCGACCAGTGTTACAAAGACTGACAGCAGGCAGGGCCACACGCGGCTACTACTTTATTGGCAGCGTGTCAGACAGGCAAGCGACAAGTACATGGCATACTTGTCGTGTTCTTCGTACGCACGCGACTAGTAGGAGCTTACCACTAATGAATTATCACTCGCGGGTGGGAGCTCGCGAATGGTAGTCAAATTACACATGCCAGTTATTTTGTACTAGTGCCAATTGGTGAAAACAGATAACGGCTACACACTCTTGTTTGCTTTGATGCCAAATTTGGCCCGACAATAGAAAAACAGTTATCTATTCTTTTACATGTATAGAGCAGAGCATGTTCACCAAAGGGAAGGGAGAAATCGTGTAAAAGGTTAGCTTACGTGCTTTGCCACAATAAGGCGCGGCCAAGCCCACGCCATGGAGGGATCTAGTCATCGAACATGTTGCATCTATCACGCCGATGATGGCGAGTCCTAGCGGGAATGATGCAGTATGAAAGTTCTATCTCTGGGTTTAAGCGTTGCCCTTTTTTCTCGGGTCGCCTCCGTGTTTATATGGAGAGAAACAGCTCTCAAGAGTTTACAAGGGATACGTCAAGATCTTCCTTGACTAACAAGGTGAACTATACAGGGAAACTACTAGGAAGATCTTGCCGTGACAGATTACAATACAAACGATAAGCATCGTTTAACACCCTCCCTCAATCACAACTTATCTAAGTTGAGATTGCGTCTAAAGAGCTCTAGCTGCCTAGCTGATAATGGTTTAGTGAAACCATCTGCAACTTGATCACCTGTAGGAATAAACCTAATCTCCAAGAGCTTATTAGCAACTCTTTCTCTAACAAAGTGGTAGTCCACCTCTATATGCTTTGTTCTTGCATGGAAAACTGGATTGGCTGAAAGATACATTGCTCCTAGATTGTCACACCATAATGAGGCTGCCTTTGGATGATCTATACCAAGTTCTGTTAATAAGGTTTGAACCCATATTACTTCAGCAGTAGCATTTGCCAAAGATTTATACTCAGCCTCTGTACTTGACCTTGAAACAGTTGCCTGCTTACGTGCACTCCAGGAAACAAGATTACATCCCAGAAAAACTGCAAAGCCTCCAGTCGATCTCCTATCATCAGGACAGCCTGCCCAGTCGGCATCCGAGAATGCACTGACTAAGGTAGACTCAGATTTTACAAGTTTTAAACCAAGAGACTTTGTATGCTTGAGATACCTGAGAATCCGTTTGACTGCTGTCCAATGAAGGGTAGTAGGCGCATGCAAAAATTGACAAACTTTATTAACTGAAAAAGATATATCTGGACGTGTCAAAGTAACATACTGTAAAGCTCCAACAATGCTCCTATATTTGGTAGCATCTTCAGCAGCGAGTAATTCTCCTTCTGTGAGAGATAGTTTCTCAGACGTTGAAAGCGGGGTGGTAACACCTTTACAGTCCCCCATGCCAACACGCTTCAACACATCGAAGATATACTGTTGTTGAGACAAAATAAGACCATGTGGCATATGCTGAACCTCAATACCAAGGAAGTAATGTAGAGAGCCAAGATCCTTAAGCGCAAAATCCATGCGCAAATCCTTAAGAACGGCATCAATCGCCGAAGTCGAAGTACTGGTGACAATAATATCATCAACATAAATGAGTATAAACATAGTAACACGATGTCTGCGATAATAGAATAGTGAGGTATCTGCTTTGGAAGCAAGAAAACCAAGATCAGAGAGCTTGGAAGATAACCGGGAATACCAAGCACGCGGAGCTTGTTTGAGCCCATAGAGAGCTTTATCAAGCTTGCATACATAACCTGGATGCTGACTATCTTCGTACCCAGGAGGCTGTCTCATGTATACCTCTTCTTCCAGAACGCCATGAAGGAACGCATTCTTCACATCTAACTGACGCATTACCCAATTTTGTGAAACAGCTAGAGACAAGATGAGACGAATTGTCGCTGCCTTAACCACAGGACTAAAAGTATCTTCATAATCAATGCCATACCGCTGTTTAAAACCTTTTGCAACTAACCTGGCTTTATACCGATCAACCGTACCATCAGAATGACGTTTGATTTTATAAACCCACTTGCAATCTATAATATTACCACGAAGGGGCCGCGGAACAAGGTGCCAAGTTTGATTATTCATCAAGGCAGAGTACTCATCATCCATAGCAATTTTCCACTTGTCATCACCAAGCGCCTCATGCACATTATCAGGTTCACCTGTACTGCAAAATTTACACCAACGAATTCGACCATCAGTAATTTCTTTAGGACAAACAATACCACTTTGAGCACGTGTATGAGGACGCAAGGGCGCAACATCAGCAACAGGAGAAGTATTTGGCACAGCAGATACAGGCAGGTGATCCGATCCTAGCAATGTTGATCCAGCATTTTCCGTGGGCTGTAATTGATTGGAGGAAGCTGGGCTGATGGAGTCTGACTGATCGGCCATGACACGGTCCAGGGAAGGAGTGCCAGCAAGTGGGTCTTCATGTGGTGGCACAGGAGAAGCTTGACCCAGCGAGGCTGGTCGTGCATGCTCGTGACCTGGGGAGGCGGGCGATGTAGACTCCCAGGACGATGCGGTGAGGTCTTCCTCAGACGCGGCAGGGAAAACATCCTCGGAATTGCCACGCGGATATTCTGCATCAGATGAATCCTGCACACTATTTTCACCAGAAAAATCAGCGGTAATAGACATATGATCATGACGAAGTTCATCTCCTGATTCTAAAATAGTGGGATTACGAAGAACAGAGGGAAGAAGTAAAAGTTCAGCGCGGAGCTGTGCGCCTGCATTAGGATGGAGATGAGCAAATGGAAAAACAGTCTCGTCAAAAGTGACATCACGAGAGATATAGACTCGCCCGGAAGAAATATCAAGACATTTGTAGCCTTTGTGAAGTCCACTATACCCCAAAAAAGCGCATTGCTTGGATCGAAATTGAAGCTTGTGTTTGTTGTATGGACGAAGATTGGGCCAAACCGCACAACCAAAAACCCGAAGAAACGAATAATTCGGTTTAGACTTAAAAAGTTTTTCCATAGGACTTTGAAGTTGAATAACTTTACTAGGAAGCCGATTAATAAGATACACGGCTGTGAGAAAAGCTTCATCCCAGAATTTAAGAGGCATAGATGCATGTGCTAGCAAACACAAGCCAACCTCAACAATATGACGATGTTTACGCTCAGCTGAACCATTTTGTTGATGAGCATAAGGACATGATACATGATGCGAGATGCCAATATGAGCAAAAAAAGAATTTAACTTTTGATATTCTCCACCCCAATCGGATTGCATAGCAAGAATTTTTCTATCAAAGAGACGCTCAACATGTTGTTGAAAATCACGAAACTTCTGAAACACATCAGATTTGTTCTTAAGTAAATATATCCATGTAAATTTACTGTAGTCATCAATAAAACTGACATAATATTTGAAGCGACCAACAGAAGAAGGACCGGGTCCCCATACATCCGAGAAAATAAGCTCTAAAGGAGCACTAGACACACTAGTAGACTTTGGATATGGCAATTGATGACCTTTGCCTTTTTGACACGCATCACAAACTGACCCATCATGTTTATTTGAGAAAGGAAGATTATTACTTCTAAGAATTTGCTCAACTACCGGAAACGAAGGATGTCCAAAACGCCAATGCCACCGAATGGATGAAGGTACGTTTGCACTAAAGACTTGTTTCGAGGAGGCTGTGGATTCATCACGAAGTGGATAGAGACCGCCACTACTCTTTCCTTGAAGAAGGATTTTCCCGGTGTCCTGATCCTTGACAGAAAAGAATTTTGGGTGAATTTCAACATAAGTATTATTGTCAGAAACAAGTTTAGAGGCGGAAACAAGACTTTTCGTGGCTTTGGGTACATGCAAGATATTTTTAAGATGAATTGGACGATCAGGAGTATGAACAAACGTATGACCAATATGTCGTATTTCCATACCTTGTCCACTAGCAGTGTGGACTTTGTCGTTCCCGGTGTAGCGATCACGAACCGCGAGTTTGTCAAGCTCGCCAGTGACATGATCAGTTGCGCCGGTGTCGATGTACCAATTAGTATCTACTCCATAGGATGGCTCAGAGGTCACCACATTTGCTTGAGGTTCAGGGGTGATGAAGGAGCGATTAAACCGCTTGAAGCACTTGTAGGCCGGATGTCCCGGTTTGTTGCAGATTTGACAGGGAGGTCCTTCATAGCGGGAGCGGTTGCCTTGACGAGAATTGTTGCTGCTGTTATTGTAGTGGCCACCACCACTGCCGCCGTTGTTGCCATAGCCGCCCCCTTGCCCGTAGCCACTTCCTTGACCTTGATTGCGCCCGTCGTAGCCACGGGAATTACCGCCACCACGGTGTCCACCACCACCACGGTTTCCACCATAGCCGCCATGTCCACCCCGTGAAGCGAGGTTGACCGAGAATCCACCAGTACTGGAGTCGGCGTTCTGCGACTCAATGCGCGCATCAGCAGCGAGAAACATTGCATAAACCTCACCGAGTGTGATGCCCAGCTCTAGGCGGGCGTTGATAGCCTCAACCAGCGGATTGAACTCAGCATCGAGCCCGTTCAGGACGGCATTGATGACGTCGTCTTCATCCATCTTCTTGCCGGCCATGGCCAACTCATCTGTTAGCGCCTTGACCTTATTAAAGTACACAGGAGCGCTCATCTCTCGTTTCTTGAGATCGCCGAGAGCACGGCGCAGTCCCATGACTCTCGCCCGAGATTGAGATGCATACATCTCCTGTATTGCTGCCCAGGCCGTATGAGCCGTCTGGTGTTCGGTGACCTGCACCAGAACTTCGCGGGAGAGAGAGCTCAGCAGGTATCCGAGGACTTGCTGGTCCTTTTCGTTCCATGTTACGTAAGCGGGATTCTCCACCGTTTCTGTGGTCTTCTTGCCGCCAATGTCACGCTCGACGGTGATCTCTTCAGGCGGTGCTTTGATTGATCCATCGAGGTACCCGTAGAGCCGAGCACCTCTGATCGCCGGCAGTATCACTGCCTTCCAGACGAGGAAATTTTCCCTCGTTAGCTTCTCCTGCACGGTCCGCTCGAGGGAGCCTCCAGACGGTGCTGCATCCGATGACGACGACATGGTCGAAACTTGAGAAGGGATTTAGATGCGATTGGAAGAAGGAGCTCTCCTCTGATACCATATGAAAGTTCTATCTCTGGGTTTAAGCGTTGCCCTTTTTTCTCGGGTCGCCTCCGTGTTTATATGGAGAGAAACAGCTCTCAAGAGTTTACAAGGGATACGTCAAGATCTTCCTTGACTAACAAGGTGAACTATATAGGGAAACTACTAGGAAGATCTTGCCGTGACAGATTACAATACAAACGATAAGCATCGTTTAACAGCGGGGTCTCGTGGTCGGGTGTGCCAAGATGGACTCGCGCAGGGTGGAGGCGTTGTTTGGTGCCGTGGGGGTGTCGATGGGAGACCTAGGAAGGGTTATGCGGATATCTTTCCCTGTAGTTGACATGGCGGTTCGACGGAGGTGGCGACTTCTGAAGCAAGGAAACGAGGTGTTTGCTGAGAGTGTGCTGGTCTGGATGTGTGCTCATGTTTCACCATAGGGTGACTCGGTGATGCCCCGGTACCTAGCTGGTGGGGTGTTATTTGTTTTTTTAGGGCATATATAAGGTCATGATGGCATTTTCTTCTCTCATTATGTGGTTTATAGGTGTTGCGTGATGGCTTCGGATCATTTTTTGTATACTCTTACCCGTTCTTTGTTGAATAAAATACAAGTAAAGGTTATATACATCTATTCGATGCAGAGGCCAGGATCTCAACCTCTTTTTCAGAAGAAAAACATCGTCACCATTGTTGCCAGCATGGGGTATTTGGCTTTCATTTCAAATGAGACGAACGTGTGCTAAGGATAACCCTACCCAACAACATCAGAAATAGATGCATTAGCAGCATCTGGCTACAACTCTCTTGGCAACCCCCGCTGATATACCTGAATTGCTTCCACTTCAGAATGAGCTAGGCGAGAGCCCTATTGTCCTACTGAAATGGATTCTAATAATTCACAGGCATACGAATAACGAATGGAAGCAGGTAGAACCTATTCAATCAAAAAACGTATTCTAACCGAGGTGGCGTTTTGGCTCATAGGAGCAAATGCTCCTATTATACAAAATAATTAAAAAACAATTTTAAAAATGTCAAAAAAAATTGACATAATTTTTTTGTTGTACATCGTGAAATTCTATGTTAGTGCACAAGTTTTCATGGAGAAACAACATTTTATGTGGCGTGTACAAAAAAGATAAAAAAATGTCCTGTACGTAGTCGTGTTATAGCATCAAAATTTGTCCTTTTTACCGGAGCCACAAATTTTTATAGTTTTTTTTTAAAACTTGTGTACGAACATAAAATGTGTAAATGTACATGAAAAAATTTAGTTTAGAATTTTTTGACACTTCGAAATGTACATTCAAATATCCCTATTCTAACGCCATAGATTCCTCAAAGTCTGAAGTAGAAGTTCTTGGAACCTTGTTGGAGAAAAACAACCATCTATCTAACCTTTTGAAACCCCACTTGCAATGAAGAGTCTTCTTGTCTTTTGGCAATTTCACAAATAAAAAGTGACCTCCACCAAGAAGGAATCGCCTTGGTGACGCAATTCAGTTGGTGAGAAAAGCCTTCTTGCCGTTGAGGGCATTCTTTAAGTGCGGCCATTTTTCTAGCATTTCATATTGGTTGTCTTGCGTTTCTAATAAGTTGTTTAACCGTCGGCATGTTATATGTGTATAGAAAAGCCTTGCGCTACTCGGAAAGTACTGACTAGAGGGGCGTGTGGATCCACAGTCCTAGCCATTCTCACAACGGGATAATAAAGCGAACAAAGACCATGAGAAGAGATTACAACATCCTCTAAATCATTTGATCAATATTAAGCTTCTGTCTCCATAGGGGTCTCCTCCGAGTTATTCTCGGTAGCCAAGGCAAGTAAATCTCTACGCCAAGAAATGACTTAAAGAAAGTGATGGAGTTATTGGCCAATCCGAAGAGAAAGGCGAAGCCTCTACTTGATGACCCTACCCTTTTCCATTGGTTCCATTAGGGCGGGGGAAGGCCCAATGAACCCTACCCTTTTCCATTGGTTCCATTGGGGCGGGGGAAGGGCCGATGGCCTAACAAATCGTACCTGCGACTCCCCTAGTTTGATTCTTTAATTTTATTCAATTCAGTTGTGAGTTTCCTACAGCTTGGTCGATCTGATTTTTCACTCATTTTCTGTTATTCGGTAGAGATAGGTATGGACTAACGAGCTTCTTGAATCGCTAAGGCTCGGCTCATTAAGCTCGTGATCATTAAAACTCAAATCGTTAAGCTCATTATTTTAATGAGCTGAAATCATTGTTTCACTCGGCGCGGTATGTTCTTGCGAGCGCTCGCGAGCAGCTCGTTAAGGATCGTTAAAAAATAAACATGCGCATGTAGTCAAGCATACATATCTACGTCGTCAGTATTTAGATTAACACGGTAAGATAGATATGAACATGCAGCTAAGCGAGGAGGAAGATTCGGCACGGCTACTTCATTTGATCGTTGACTGCATTTGTTTTCTTGCGTTCAACGAGCATGCCTGGTCATGAAGATTTTCAAGTCGTTTCTCTTTCGTACATGATAAATGATGTGCTCGTCGATGACAGCAATCAACCTAACGCACACCCACCGTTTCCAACTATACATGGTCAAAATAAATTCAATTTACCAAGAAACTGCCCCAGTATGCAACTTCGTAAATTGATAAACTTTTGCTACCTGAGTTTTTTTTGACTTGGTAACTCAAACGTTATTCATACTATATGCAACATACCTAAGTCCTGCTATGCAAAATGGATCCAAGTCAAAAAAAAAAAACTCACGTACCAAGTGTGTAAAATTTACGTAAGTTGCATACTGGAGATTGCAAGTGGTACTGTTTAGTTATTATCAAATTAGCCTTTGAATATAATATGAGAGCCTAATTTGTTACTTTCATACAGTAGTACAGTACGAATTTGTGACCCAAAAAACATTCACGAATTGGCATGACAGCGTCACCAATGTACAAAAAAAAAAAATACTGAACTGAACCCCAGAGCAGGTGAAGAGACAATAACTGGGATATCGCTTCCCAAAATACTAAGTAAACTTGCTCATAGGATCGCCGTAGTTAAACTATTGTCCACGATATGCAACAGAGCATACACTAGTGGGGACAGGCACTTGGTGTGTTTCCATGTTACAGGAGAAGAATGAAAACTACCGATATGGAAGTTTGCTGTACTGCAAGCATGAGTCCATAACCTGTATACGAAACCATGTTTATAAATCCACAGCCTGTTTACCTAGCTAGAGAGCTTGGAATGCTCTTACCAAGGAGCACCATACTATTTTGACCGTAGACCCGGAATGTTGCTCAGTCCCATCTTTTTAAGGATAAGCTTAGTCAGTGCAGGAGGGTTGTTGAGCCCCAAACTTCTACTGAACTCATTGGCCAGTGATACAAGCTGGTACTTATCACGGCCGATTTGCTTATTTGAATTATAGTACCCAAGCCATGCTTGATAAGCAGATTCCTTATCTTTCACCTCCACATGTGCAAGAGCCTTCTCAACCTATAAAAGAATAAGCAATGTCAAATATACCACCATACCACCATGCTATAACATTCCATGTATGATACAAGCTGATCCATCACCTGAAAACAGTTTCTACTTGGTGGATTCATCCTATTATGTGCCTAAGACATTTCAATGGCTTTCAAAAAGTACATACACTTTGCTACTTCCAGAAATTCATAGGTAATGTGATGGAAGATTAAACAGACACAAACTTGCGAAAGCATCAAGAGATGAAAATAATCAACAGGAAAACCATCAGAACCAGAAGGTTCCTAAATTGCTTTTTCAAAAGGTGTACTTTTCTATCATTGATTGACAAATGAAAAAACAAAATGTCCATTGACCATTGCAACTCCATGTCGAGACACTAACTATAAGATGCGCACTGGTGAAAGAGTTTATGTACCTTTCGTTTAGTGTCCAGGTCAATTAGTGGTAACGTAGCCTCTGTAATAGGCAAATCTTTGATACTTCTTAAGAAGTATTCTTCCCATGGCGCCAACAGTAAGACTCCGCTCCCCTCATTACCTTTGCGGCCAGTCCTACCAAGACGGTGGATATATTGCTCTCTGTCACTAGGAACTCCCAACTGCAATGACCAGGATATGGTATCAGTTCATTCTAATTTATAACTCAGAAGATGTGTAAGTACAAAAAGATAAGCATGTTTGTATTTAATTACAGCTGAGTATTTATACTTGAATGCAGAAAGATCTTTCTAAGTGGTTCTTTTTAAACTGAAAACTGTAGGCGAGGCCCTGACAGTAACTTTTAAATAAAAGAGCAAAATATTACAAGAGGGGGAAGGGGGTGTACAAAGGTCTAGACAGTTCTGAGTGGTTATAAAGAGGAAACAGAAGAAAAATCTGTACAATAATAAATAAATTAAGCAAATAGACAACTACAGTGCAAGATGTTGGTTACCTGCACAACAAGTGTGACATTGGGATAATCAACACCCCGGGCAGATACATCAGAGCTAACAAGAATAAGACCCTTTGATTCCTTAAATTCTTTTGATATCCTGGTTCTGTAACTTTGTGGCTTTCTGGAATGTATCTCACGTACATTCAACTTCAGTTCAGACAGAAGTTCAGCAACAAGACTCGTTACCTTTGCTGTTGTACAAAACACAATCACCTGCATTTATTGTCTTGTTATAAATCTGTGAATAATACGGAGCAGTGACAATAGAAGACACTGCAAAGTCGATAATGCAATTACCTTGTAGTCAACATTTTCTGACATGTGATCCGTTAGAAGACCATATAGGATAGAGAATTGTTTGTCCAGTGGTGCAACTAAATGCATTTGTTTCACCTGAATATGGTAATAATGAGCATCATGTTGGATTAAAAGCAACGTAGAAGCAATTAACATGCATATAGTCTTAAATATACCTGCGAGTGTGTTTCCTCGCTTCCTTCTTGAACAGTGTTGACAAATTCAAGATCTCTTTTCATGGCAACATGACATACTTGACGAACCTAGAATAAGTATTTAGTACATGTTCAGTGGTTGATCAAATAAACTGATGATGACTCGAGCAAGTTTAATGATTTTACCTCATCTGGAACTGTAGCAGAAAATAGAAGTGTTTGACGCTGTTTGGGGAGTGCAGCTACTATTCTCTCTATATCAGTTCGGAACCCCATATCTAACAAGCGGTCAGCTTCATCAAGAATAAGGATTTTTACGCCCATCAATCTAGTAGCAAAACCTGGTGTGTTCTCCATATGATCCTTAAGCCTTCCTGGCGTAGCTACCAGAATCTGCATATAACCAATACTTTCAGATCACAACATTTGACCATAGAAATAGCAAGGATTATTCAGCAAGTCATTTCCAATCACCTGGCAAGGGTTTGTATGCATGCGTTTCTGCTCAAGAGCCATCCTAGTGCCACCAATTACAAGTTGTACTCCAATTGATGGATGGAACTTGAGAAGTTTGTTTGCTTCTGCAGCAGCCTGATCAGCAAGCTCACGTGTAGGGCACACAACAACAACACTAATGGGAGGTCTTTTTTTATCATGGTCATTAGGGGGCAATTTGGAGATAACTTCAACAGCCGGAAGCTGAACATAAAACAATGGTGAGTTACAATTTAAAATTTATCAAAGCCCAAAAGTAAACAAAAGAAAAATCACTACTCAAGCAGAGTATTCACCAAGAATGCTACAGTTTTTCCAGTTCCTGTCCTTGCTTTGGCCAGGACATCCTTCCCTGCAGAGAAAGGCTTGTTAGATTGTCAGCCATGACTACAAAGATGCAATTCAAGTTATCATATTTCCACACTTATGTACAGTATCTGATTTTAATGCCAAAACGCACAGTTTATATTAAATATCATCCAGACCTCCGGATAACACCCTCAAATAAACTCAAGTTTTCATATTGTGTTTCTTGTGCCATAAGCATAGGCGGATGCAGCGTCCCTGTCGCCCGGCGCTCGCCCGGGCTTCAGCCGCGCTCGTCTCCTGCATGAGGCTGATTTTAGCGAGAAAATCCTTGACGACCAGGGCAAAATCTGTCGGCGCATGGGCCTTGACCACCCACAGCTTGGGCAGTTGGTATTGGGCCGTCTCACAAAGCAAACAGAAGCAGAAAAAGAGACGGCAGGAAAGAGGTGATGGGCAGAAAAACTGTTGATTAAAACTAGTCGCCCACGTTCTGGTTTCCTTTCCTTCTCTTTTTGTTTTTTGCTCGCTTTTGCTGCCGCGTTCTGCTGGTTTACTCAGAAAAAAGGTCCCGCTCTCAAAAAAGAAAAGGTTGGGTTATCTCTGTACACTGAGACTTGAGAAAAAAAAATCTTCATAAAGTTCATGAATACTGTAAGCGGGTTCTAAAAAGTTGTTTGCAAGATTCTTAAAATGGCCGTACGGTTCAAAAAAAAAAACTTTCGGAGGTTTAAAAATTGTTCAGGAGATTTTATAAAAATTCATATACGGAGTAGTTTAAAATATTTCTTTGCGAGGTATAAAAATTTGTTCACGAGGTTCAAAAAGTATTCGTACAGTTAAAAAAAATCTGGAGATTTCAAAAAAAATCGCGAGTTCTAAAATTATTCACAGTTCAAAATTGTTCCGATAAAAAAATGTTCATAAAAATGTGTTGTGAATTTGTGAGTATTCAAATATGTTGTGAACTTGTGAACAGTGGAACGCGTGATGTATTATATTCGTGTTTTTGCATTCATACTATTTAAAAAACACTATTTGCTTTATGTCATGCTTACTCTTGCCATAGATTTTTTTATTTGGTTTACAGCACGCCCAGGCTTCGACAAATTCTTGGGTCCGCCTCTGGCCATAATACTATAGGATGATAAGTACATATTGCAAAATTTGTCTATCACACTATCTCCAGAATTATCCCGTCAAAACAGCTTTATTTGCAGCGCAAACACACCAAATCCATCTTCAGTCTCCAAGTTCAGTGAGCTTATCTACTTATTTCAGTTATATGTAGATTTCAGAAGTCTCAGAACTAATTGTTGAAATTTAGGAATCTATATGTTGTTAAAACTTAAAACCAATCGAAAGTTTACAACTCAAAAATTCAAGAATCTATACACGGTTCATGCTTGTTTAAGACAATCAAGAGCATACAACTATTGAGAAACTATGGAAGTATATCAGCACTATAATGCCATGGCTCAGAACTAATTGTAGAAATTTAGGAATCTATATGTTGTTAAAACTTAAAACCAATCGAAAGTTTACAACTCAAAAATTCAAGAATCTATACACGGTTCATGCTTGTTTAAGACAATCAAGAGCATACAACTATTGAGAAACTATGGAAGTATATCAGCACTATAATGCCATGGCCAAGCCCACTGATGTGTTTCATATTAACTGTTTGGTTTTTGCAAACAGTGTAATTCACTCATGGATGCTTAAACCTACGAAAGGTGTTTTTGGAACACGGAAATTTGACTAGAAACAGAGCAAATCCCCAAAAATTTCACATTACAAACAGAATTTAATGCCCTGGTCCTCCTGCTAGTTATCGAAGTTAACCCATTGAATCTCCAACATATGGGAAGACACCATTAAGCAATTTACAATTATATATTTATGTCCGCCACCTTAGCTTTTCAAGCCCATCAAAGCAAAGAATTATGCGACATGGGTGAGTGGTGCACATATGCATAGCAAGAAAATGGAAGAGGGAATTAAGCTAATTGGGCAAGTAATCAGTGGCCTTCACAGATCAGGGACTCAGTAAAAAACAAGGTTAAGCAAGGAACAGTGGAAGAGATTTCTAGAAAATGGAGGTGCAAGGAGCATATATTTGAAAGTGAGAAGATAAACGAATATAAAGAGAGCGGTAACAGATATTGCCCGTCCCTTTTGTATAGCTCACGAGTCATAACAACTTTGTGGGGAAAATATGCATAGCATGAAGTAAAATCATAACTGTTTCAACATATACAAGCAGCACTGTGTTAACCTTTAAGTATAATAGGAAGAGTGGCCTCCTGGACCGCAGTCATTCGTTCATACCCAGCAGCTTTAACACCTTTTAGTGTCAAGGGAGAGAGAGCGCATTCATCAAACCTGTGATGTAAAAGGAGGGAAGATCCAACAGGATAGTGCATTAGAGATTAATAGGTTTTGCTAGGAGCGCTATCAGCAGATATATGCTCTTAATACTTTTCATGTCAACTACTATTTGGAAATAATGCAGATGGTCAGTTATAGATAATAGGGACGTAATAAGCCAATAAAATCTGACCATGATCATAGCACATGCCAGACTATAGTTTCCAGAAAATATATCATTTATATCAACAAGGGTATCACAATGTACATCATTTTTGCATTTTCAATACAAAAGCCAACAAATGCAGCTAGATAAAATCAATCCTGATTGAATAGTGACATATACTCAGATAGTTGTCGGTCACAGGTTCTAGTAGAGCGTGACTCTGAACTCTGAAGAAACAAGATATATTTTCTTAGCTGCCCTTAAGGTCCAAGACTTTATCAGCATTGAGGATAGGACAATACTGAAGTTTCTAGTACCACATCCATATCCAAAGGACCACACACTGTGACGAAAACACACCAAACAACAGGCAAATACCAAATACTTGTTTGCACTTCAAGGAAGGGAGGTTTTTTGGCCATGTTGGAGGCAGCTCTAGAAGTTCAAAGTTCTTATTAACTGCGTATGGTAACCAAGTATATTGATAATTGGCATGAATGTGATGCTATTTATTAAACTAACATTCAGCCAAAGATCAAAAAAGTAAATAAAAATACCGGCTAAAAGATAGCAAGCAGTTGCACAGCACACTTCACAGCTGGCCGAATATTTATATCCTATGCACCAATATATGATCACAAAGTAAACTAGTTGTCATATAGAACAAAATACAATGCACAACAAATATAGAAACATTCCATAACAATGGCAGGATCTATTTATTCTTGAATTAGAGAAAACTTGAGTAAGAGTTACCTTGTCTGACTCAAATACGAATCACCACCTCCATTATCTCTTGTGCCCACTACACTCTCCTGTTCAGCTGATTCAGAAGAGATGGACTTCTTAGTTGCAGTGTTCACCAAATCCTCCTCGCCGCCATCATCACCGGAGAGATCGTCCTCAAAGCCTGATGGCCCATCATCCTCATCAGCTTCCCCTGACTCACTATCACTCTCTAACGAACCAAAATTAAATGCTTTCCCACCCCTTGACTGCCGGTCACCAAAATCCACATCCCCGCCTTTACCTCCTCTACGTGAGCCCAAATTCCCCCTTTTCTCTCCTCTCTTACCAGAAGCTCCGAACTCAATGGCATCATCGCTGTCATCCTCGTCATCATCAGAATCAATTTCCCTGCCTCCCCTGCCTGACGAACCTGACATCCTTCCACCACGGCCCCGACTGCCCCTGCGAGACCCAAAACCAACTTCTTCGGCACTGTCATCTTCGCTGTCATCTAAATCACTTCCCCTGCCTCCTCTGCGTGACAAACCTGACTCCCGTCCACCACGACCTCGCCTTCCCCTGGGAGACCGAAAACCAAGTTCTTCGCCACTGTCATCCTCATCGTCATCCAAATCACTTCCCCTGCCTCCTCTGTGTGACAAACCTGACTCCCTTCCACCACGGCCTCGCCTTCCCCTGGCAGATCCAAACCCAGCTTCTTCTTCATCCAAGTCGCCGTACCTCCCTCCCCTGTGCGACATACCTGACGCCCTCCCACCCCGGCCACGCTGTCCCCTAGGAGACCGAAACCCAGCATCATCACCAAAATCACCTCCCCTCCCTCCTCTCTGCGAAAACCCCGAAGACATCCCGCCGCGCCCTCGCCTTCCCCTCGCAGAACCAAACCCAGCATCATCATCATCATCACTGAGATCAGAGCTCGCCACCCTCCCCCTTCGCTCGAAACCAGGCCTGTCACCGCCAAACCGACCACCGCGACTGTCGCTACCGAACCGACCACCACGCCTATCGCCGCCGAACCGGCCACCACCACGAGTATCCGCGCCGCCGAACCGGCCGCCGCGCCTGTCGCCGCCGAAGTCACCACGGCCTCGCCTCTCGCCGCTGAACTCGCCGCCGCGCCTCTCGCCGCCGAAGTCACCACCATCAAACCTCGATCTCGTAGGCGGGCCCCCCGAATCCCTTCCCCTGCGGCCTCCCCTGGGGGCAGCGGGTCTGCGGGGGCCCTCGCCCTCGTCGCCGCTGCTGACGCCGAGGTGGAAGGAGTCGGTCTTGAGGTCGCTGACCCAGTCGCTGAGGTCGGCCTCGTCCTCGATAAGGCTCTTCGAGGCGGCGCCCCCGGCGCGCGAGGAGAGGAATCGCGCGCCGATGGGAACGGCGGCGCCATTTCGCGGCGGGATCGAGTGAAGGTGGCAGAGAGGGTGGGCGGCGGAGGACGGGGAGGCGGCCGCCGCGCGGCGGAGGAAGCCAAGCAGGTGGTGGCGGCCTCGCATGGCTGAGCTTAGGGTTTAAGGAAGACGGCGGCGGCCCTGGGAAAGGAATTGGGGGGTTTAGGTTCAGGTTCGGAGGAGGGCATACTCATCACTGGATCACTGAGCGACTTTGTTTTTGGTGAGCTCTGCTAGCCGTCCGATTTTTCAGATATGAGAGGTTCGATTCAAATGAAATCTCCACTCACCTTTTTTTTCGAAACACAATACAGGTGCTCACAAATACGTACATATTTTTTTAAACATAATCATAATATATTAGACAAGTAAGCCGTCTCATTAAAAACCTTTTAGTCCGCTTAGATACAGTGGTAAGGAAAATAGTACATAAGAAACTTGATGTCTGCATCACATAACAGTTACATCATTAGCCAACACACTAAAAATGAAATAGGGGTCATCTAGCCAGACAATTGGCTCTGCCCCTCTGAATGTCTAGCTAAAGCATGTACTGCCATATTGGCTTCTCTAGGACAGTGAGAAAACACCACCTCAGTAAAACTATGACAAAGCATCGAGCACTCCTCATAAATAGTTGCCGCTGGACCAAACGACCGCCTTGATTCATCACTTCAAGAACGTCCATGCAATCGGAGTTCACCTCAATCCTGTTGCAGCCTACCTGACCAGCAAGGATCAGTCCATCCCGAAGCGCTCTAGCTTCAGGAGAAGATGGATTAGAAATAAAGGGGATGCATCAACAACTAGCCACTAGAAATCCCCCTCTATCATCATGAAGGATTGCCCCGGTACTTCCAGAACGAGCATCAGCACTAAACCCTGCATCCACATTCAATTTCACAAAATTTTCCTTTGGTTTCACCCACCCATGTCTATCGATTCATGTCTTCTTCTTCTTTGCCCTACAGAAATTCAGAGTGAGCGAATATAAATCGACTGAGCAGTTCGAGCAGGAGATTGGATAGCTTCACCATGAGTAGCTTTCCTCCGTTCCCACCAGATATACCAGACGGTGACCGCAATAAGATCATTTCGATCCTCCTCAGGGAGCATCGGAGCCACTGCCAATTTGTCACGGAGCAAAGATTCCAGCACCGCACCACCATTTGACTCAACAGAGCACACATGCGATATCAGGTCACCCCGCCCGAGTTTGCTCCAAATCTCCAAAATCCTCGGGCAGCAAAAGAAAGCATGCCATATGCTTTCTCAGTCGGTTTGACAAAGCGAACAATGAGAGCTCGGAATCATATGCCTGTTAGCTAGCACACCAAGGAATAGCTCCCAGCAGCAATCTTCATAGATGTATCTTCACTTTTGCAGGAACGTTCAAAGACCAAGTTGTTTTCCACACAGGCAGATTCGATGATGTACCATACCTTGAAGTTCTCCTTAATTTGTTACCGTGTTGATGATCCCGCTCCGCATGATAACATGAGCGCACCGAAAAGATCCCCGTCTTGGTGAAGTGCCATGAAACGAAGTCCTCCATTAGCCCACTTGCTAGAGGTAAATTAAGAATTCGCTGAGGCCAAAAAAATCAGATAAAATGTCCTTATCCCATGTCTTGGTATCGGGATCAATAAGGTCAGAAACTTTAGACAACACAATGTTGCCCCTCCTAGTGGTGATCATGCGGTTTGGGCTTCCAGACACCCACGGATCAGTCCAAATATTTATTTTGATCCATCACCAACTCGCCACATGTGACCTCTTTTGAAAGTTTTGATACTCGCTCAAATGCTTTGCCATGTATAGGAACTCCCTTCCTTCAACTGACAATGCAATATGTCCCCGGATGGATAATATTTTGCTCTCAGTAGTGTAGCAGATCAATCTCCAAACCTGCTTTGCCAGCATAGAACAGTGAAGATCTCGGAAGCCCATACCTCCCTATTTTTTCGGCACACAATTACCCCTATGAACGCATGCACATCCTATCCGTATGAGCACCTCCAAGACTGGTCATGAACTTGATCCGGTGGGTCTTGAGATTCCCGAAGTCACCACAAGCATCTCGTTGTCGACGAAAATGTCACCTCCCACTGAAAATATTCCGCCTTTATGAAACGCCAAAGTGTGAAACCTAGGGTTTAAACACTGGTGGGCTAAGGTGCGACTGCCCTCCTAACCACCCAACCATCGTCAATTTGACTTTCGATAACCTATCATGGTAATTTGGTATCATTGGTAAAAAAAAATTAGCGTTAATAATCCATTGTAGATTTAGGATCACATGAGTATCCTGAGTTTTCTGAAAAAGATAAATCAAACGAAAACACAAAGTAAATGTCTCACAGGGCTTCTTTATTTTGTTGCGCCGAAATGAAAAATGAAGGTGGTGTGCTTAACATTTTCCAGGTTTGAGGTTTTCTCCAGATTTTGTGGGACACGTATTATGTTCGAAACCGGAACGGATATGATGCAATTTCACAGGAAATCAGACGTATACATTTCCTAGAAGAAAAACTTTTTCATAGACGTCGCAGATCACCATACTTTCAGGATATCAAGTAACACAAAAAAAATAGAGCAACAAAACTTCGCTACCATCGACCTCTGTCAGGTATATTTATCCTACGGTTTTCAATGGTGAATTTGCACCACGATGCATGTGATGTTATCAGAGCTGTGCCGAGAGTAGGCCAATTCCGTCAGCTTCAAGGCCGCTGCCTCGGTCCCTTCTGTTGCTCTCATAAGTGAAATAATATCCTTGTAGGTAAAAAGACGTAAAACATTGATTAGACCAAATGAGATGCGTAAATGATACCGAAGACCATGTTCACTGTATCTAAATCTGTACGCATGCTATGCGGTGTGTGTGTTAAACTAGATATACCTCATTTCGCACAACATCCCAAAGACCATCTGTAGCGAGAACCAGGAATTCAAAATCACTGTTGACCTCTACTTCCTGCATTTTATTTACAGTAGAACATTACTAAAGACTGAGCAAGTGACGCTTAACATGCTTTTCCAACAGAAGACATTCAGTGAAGTTGTGTTAACAGTAGATCATTACTAACGATTCCTGCATTCAAAAGTTCGAGAATCTAAATAAACTTCAGAACACACCACTTCCAGTGAAGTTGTGTTAACTGCTTGAGGCCTTTTGTCCTTTCTTCAGCATTAAGCATTCTTAAAATAAACTCTATCGTATGAAGAATATCATTGTCACTTTACTGTTAACAGATATATGCAGAATATCATGACAGTGTTGGTCAAGTAATCTGCATACTCTACATTTTGACATGCCTCTCCAGAAAAAAAAACTACAATGAGAGCAGAATCCTGAAGGCTTGCCAGCAGCCTAATATGATAGTTACACCCAAAAATGTATTTTCAACCTGTGTCTCGCTACCTAATCAGAACAATATCATCCATTACTATTAGAACAGGGCTTAACCACCCATCTTTGTTTCATCTGACGCCTCTTTTACTTACTACTTAAAATTTCGGGAGACAAATCCACTCTCTGACACAAAATTAATGTAGCCCTTGCTACCTCCCAAACTCCCAAAAAATAAGAAGATTCCACAAAAGAGCGCCGACTCAAAGTAACAATCACAATACCATATCTCCCATCACTGAACCAAGCACCTATGGTAGACTGGCGGAGCTACATATTGTTTACGTGGTCAAGCGATATCACAAAAGTTTGGTAAGCACTATAGATGCCAGCTTGTACATCCATCTTGACCCTATAAGTACTGACTAATGACCACACTAGTCTCGTATGTCTTTCATTTTGGGCTTTTGACATCACTTGCAGCTGATCCTAGCTTCGCTGCTGGATAGACAGGAGTCGTGCCCTTCCAGTTGCAGGGGCAATATTGATACCCAAATGAAGTTGTCATTTCAGGACTGGAGTTCAGGTTGTAACAAGAACCTGCTACCATCAGTCAACAAATCTACAGGACAATTACAAAACTTTAACTGCTTGACTGAGCTACAATGGTCCAGATCACAGGCAAGGGTCCCAATATTTTCTCAACACTATCAATCAGTAAATGGAAGTATTTCATTAGATGGACTGAATTCGCAGCTTGTGAAGGACTGCAAGACATCCATTTCTATTCAAGTTGATGGTTCTTAAAATAGGTAGTCGTCATTTCAATTTCAGGTTAATGGTCTGTAAAGTGGGTATTCATTATTCCTCATGTGAATGGAAATAGATAATACAAAATTGAAAAAAAAAAACAGCACGAGAAAACCAGTTCCTTCCTCAATAAACAATGAAGTACTGAGCTAATTAAAGTTTAAGGAAATGTAAATTAATGCAAAACTAAACATATATTAGATACCTGAAAATCAGGTTCTGCTATCACATATTTCTTCAATGCACGATTGCCAAATGCACGGGACATTGCCAGAATTCCATCAACCCTCCAAGTATAACCTACAAAAGAGCTCGCATGAAAACAGAAGAACAAACACCAGCTATACAGTTGCTTCTAAAGAACCTTCAACTACTAGGAAAAATAGGAGAAACATGTGGTGCTAGACATGTACATAATTACTCCCTCCGTTTATTAATATAAGATGTTTTAGCCTTTTATAGATTCATCCATTTTGGTATGTATCTAGTCTACTTTTAGTGTGTTGATTCACTCATTATAGTGTGTATCTAGTTCACTTTGAAATGTTTAAAACATCTTATATTTGTGCACAGAGGGAGTATTGTCTCATTTGCCAATCTTTGAACTTCGGTTTTGAATAAATAAAAATTCAGGGCCCTGTTGACGCCCCAATAAAATTAGTTGCCTTGAGGTAATAACCTTGATTTCTCTCTAGATTCCACATCCAATTAACATGAAGCTGGCTAATATCAAAAGAGTATTGTAAGGATTAAGAAGTCTTACCATCATAACTAACGCTACCTCCAGCATTCTCAATTCTCGTTTGCTCATCTTTTCTGTTAGGTTTATGGTCATCTGAGAGTGATATAGCTACAAAACATAGGAATAAACATGTCCTTGTTATATCCTTCACGGGTAAAGAAGAAACCAAATAATAATTAGTGTTCACAGTTTGTAAAATATAGCAACATAACAAAGTAACACATGGTGAACACTTAATAAATTTTAGTAGGCCAGACTTGTCATTCCATACCAACAATATAACTAAACAAATCACTCCTTTGATATTTGGGACTCAGAAGGTGCGTGCCAAATCTCTAGAAAATAAAACTGAAGCAACTTTAAACCTACTACATTAACTACAGCACAGGGATATGCTATCCAGTGATTGACTGGGAGTTTCAGGTTACTAAACATTAGTAGCTATTAGTCATACTGGATAACAGAGAGAAGGGTGTTGTCTACCAAAACAACACGATAAGAAAAATATTACCTTCCCCACCTTTTAAAGCAATAGCACATGGTCATTTAAGCAAGTTTAAATCTAGTACTAACCACAGTACAAGGATATGCTAGCCACTGGATGAAAAAGAGTTTCAGGGTATATTAAGCATTGGTAGCTGTTCGCGGTATTGAATATTAGAAAGATGGATGTTCACTACGAAAGCAAAAAAGATAAGAAAAATATTACCTTTGCCGCCTTTTAAAGCAATAGCACGTGAATCGCCAACGTTTGCTACATACAATTGGTCACCGATCAATACAGCAGCCAAAGCTGTCGAACCATCCTGTCTATAAGGAATGGATACCGCCTCTAAGAAATCAGCATCAGTTTTCAGGAAGGTCGTCTCTGCAAAAGTAATTAACAGAGAAAAGAAGATAAGTATCATGCGGCACTGGAAAGGGCCTTGCTGTGCAAAAAGGTACAGCCAAACATAAGGAAAAAACCACATTACTCAGAGCAAGCTTTGGGTTTTCGAGGAACTGAGGGTGCTTCATTACGTTGTCAAGCAGGTTTTCCTTTAGATAGTCAGCAGCAAGTGGTCCTGCATGGCCTGGTGTACCAAATCTTTATAAACATCAACATGGTAGACAAGGAATCACAGAATAAGGAAGGAAAATCTGAAGACAATACCATCAAACACACCAAACAGGCTAACTGCCTGTCCATCGACGTTTGCAAACTTCATGTCATAGCGATCCTCCATAGTAGGTCTCCTCCCCTTAAAACTTG
Organism: Lolium rigidum; assembly: GCF_022539505.1. NCBI lineage: Eukaryota > Viridiplantae > Streptophyta > Magnoliopsida > Poales > Poaceae > Lolium > Lolium rigidum. The sequence continues at coordinate 261,702,326 of NC_061508.1, forward strand.
AGTATCCACAGCTGAGCTTACCATCCTCACTGCCAACAAATTGTTTGTATTACATCAATCCAAATAGCATTGTCAACCTAGGATCGCGAGCATGTGAAGTAAAAGGAATTGCGCATACAAGCTACCTAGAGGTTAATAGCCAGAGGGTAGATTTTAACCACAATGTAAGTACTTGTAAGGAAGTCACTCTATTAAATGTTTCAGAAGCTACTAATGGATCAATGGATTGTATCTTATTTTCGACCACAAACTTCGGAATAAGTGGTATTTGGACATTTTCTGGCATTGAATCCAACAGGTATCTACCTGCCCTTTACAGAAAAAAAAAGATTTGATGTTTGTTAGTGAAGCAGCTGGCAGTACCACAAGTCCAGATTGAACGCCCACCGGTAAAGCATCTAGATATGGCCATCAACCATGGCTTTCCATGGACACGGCAGTGGCGCACATTGCATTAACCCGTCACCAGGAGAGTGAGATGGTCATTAGACCTTAAATTACCTCTCGCAGCCGCCGCTAATCAAGCCGGGCAGCACCGCTTGCCTCGTCGCCAAGCCGCGCCGCGGCTGCAGCTGCGGAAGAGCCGGCGTGGGCGAATAGGAGGGTTCAGGCGTCGTCCTGCCCCCGGAGCCTGGGGCCACGGCCCGGAAGCCGCGCCACCCGGGCGACGCGCCCCGGCCCTGCACGGAGGCGCTCACCCGCCGCCGGCCCGCCGCTGCAATGCCGACCAGGCCACGTAGGCTAGCGGCAGCGGCGCGTGTCATCCCTAGCGGCAGCAGGTTTCGAGCTTCCGGAAGGGGGCGAATGGGTCTTGGGTTCTGGATGAGGGAAAAGAGCCGCGGCGCGTCTGCAAGGGTCGTGTTGGGCTTGGACGCTTTGATCCTGCCAGAACATTGTGAACACACATTTGCCCAAATGAACACTGGCGCGTCCTAGCCGTTGATCGGCCCATCGGGAGGGGGAAATCATCGTGGATCTGGTTTGTCCTATATTGGCACCAAAAATATATGCTATCGCAATAAATCGTGGCAACATTTTTTAGAAGATGTTACAGACAATGCAAAAAAAAAAATGGTGTGTGGTATTTCAAAATAGTAATACAACATAAGGCTAGTTGTGCAATAATTTTTGCAACTTTTTTTACCAAGGAGTTTCTAACCATGCAAAGTTTGCAACACTTCAAAAAAGTAATGCAACAAATTTTCTCTCTGAAGATGTTTTAAAACCGTGCAAAAAAATCGCACCATTTGAAAAGTAGTAATGTGGCAAAACAAACATGTGTTTGTAGCATATTAAACACATGTATGCAACATTGTCCGTGAAAGAAAAAAAAACTTGTAGCACACGCCCATGGTTCTTGCAACATCTTGTGTGTGTGCGTTCACAACAAAAACCACACGAGTTTGCAGCAATTCGGGGTCAACGTATGCATCACCGAAAAATAGCGAAAACTTAACCATGTGTTGGAGCACCCACCTCGTTGTCGACAATTCCGACTCGTCGGGATTGCATCAAAGTTAGATTTACTGACCTTGGTTCCATTCACCTTGGAACCCCATCTTCTCGAAATACACACCCACATAAACCTCCATTTTGAGGTAATCCATGGATGTGATCATCCACCTTGGTGGAGGAGGAAGCGAGGCATAGGGTGAAGGCGGTGGAGCGGGACTCGCATGGGACGAGGAGGAGGACATGGTGGTGGAGGAGGAAGGGAGAAAGATGAAACATGTGTGTAGGAAAGCAAGGATGAAAGGACACCGACAAGCAGAAGGCAATCAGTTCATTCACTCGATCGTTCGTTTATTTCAAAGTGTTTTTCATAAACAATTGTACCACTGATCTCAAACACAATCATCAAGTAGAGGCAACAACGAGAACCCTCGAGAGATTCGGAAAGTGTTTTCTCGTATGTGGATGAAAGTCATTCGTGTGAAACAAACTTATGTAAAGCATGTGCAACTAGTATGTGAAATATGTGCACGAGAGATCTCCCTCTACCACAAAACAATTGAGACTTCTATACAAGTGATAACATGATAAGAAGAAAGTCCACTTCTCCTCCTTAAACTCTTAAAAAGTTCACTTTTTCGTCCTAAAAGTTATTTTTAGTTCAGAATGGACATTGAACTATCTGAGTAGTTCACTTTTGATCCCTTTTCGGTTGAGTTGTGAAATTGCTAATGTAGAAAGTCAACCAACCAGATTGGTTTTGAACCAGACCAAGCACAAGCTAGGACAGATGTCAAAACCAACAACTTAATGCAAAAAATTGAAACCCTTGTCCTTGGATGAGTCTCTCGCTCGATTCCCCTCTCTCCAAATTTATTTGAAGTGTCGCACCACGAAAGTCCTCTTGCTTTTCCTATCAGCATCGTCCCGCCTCTCAGCCCTCGCACCATTGTCTTGAGTTTTTGCCAACCGTGACACGGGCTCAACCATGATAAGGACTAAAAGTGAATGATTCTCAGAGTTCGAGGTTTATTTTAAACTAGATGAAAGTTTTAGGATAAAAATGACCTTTCTCTAAAATTCAAGGACCACAATTGGACTTTCTTCACATGATAATGATAAGCCAAGATGGAAAGGTTCGAAAATTCAAATGTGAACTCGGGCATGAAGCGTAAAATCTACAACTAGCAAACAAAAACAAAAAAAACTAGTAATTTTTATAGCAAACATAAACATTTGTGGCTTCAAACTTTCTCCGTAAGAAGACATGTGTGGTGGTATGTGTAGAATAAAAAATTGATGGTCACAGAAAGTTCTTTTAGAGAACTCACAGTTGTTTTGTTATAGACTAAGCATATCTGTTCTTGTAGAAATTTCGTATGAAGTTAGAACACAATTCAGTTCATTGTAAAACAATGATTTTCATCTATTGCATTCAATAACTTTTACTATTCACACAAGAGAATATGAGGTCAAGAGTTGATTACATTTGATCTGGTTTAAGATGTAGTAATATCTCTTGTTTCCTTGAGACCTAAGAATTGTTGAATCCAAAAGGTGATTAAGCTTGGAAAAGGTGATTTCTTCAAGTTTTGTTAGTGTGCTCGTTGTCGTTTCCTATAACAACAATGAGATTCCACTGGTTATCAAATAAAAGAAATATCCTCAGAGCAAAGGTTCCACCTGCAGCTTTGCACACGCATGGTGCTTTATAAGATTAATTATCAATGATAATTTCATATGCATTCTTTATGAAATATATAAGTGGGTGATGTATTTTTTTGATTGAACTTTCTCTTGGCCATGTCCATCTCGTGGGGTTGCCCTCAATTATTAAAGTTTACACCTGACCAACACATTCAATGATGTCATTGTTTCCTCCCATGGACTTGATTCCAACTATTGTACTACCCTTATTGTTACTAGGTTCATCATTACCTTCCTCTCTCTCCTCCCTGCTCGTGTCTCTCCTTGTATTGATCTTATGTTTCTTGGGTACTAGGAGTCATGGAGTTGAGGGAGATATAATAAATAAATATTTGCACAAATATCTAAAGATCACAATTATATTGAGAATTCCATCTTCATGCGCACATGGTGCCGTGAGCCTAGGCCTTAGCCATAGCCTAAGGAGACTACTCACACACGATTAGATCATAAATAGATGGTAGTGTATAAAGAATTGCTTGAAGATGAATGCTTGATAGTCTTACAACACCGCAATCGCTATGGAATCAACATCACAAGTAGTACTTTGGCTAGCGGTGATGGATCCTACGTGGCGTATATGGCGACAACCCTTCGGTTTGATGGATTTAAAAGCCGTCTCTATCATGGTGGTTGCACCCTTAGACGACCAGAATAGGGTTTCAAGACACTTAGGTCTTCTAGAAAAAATATTATAGATGATGCCGCTGAAGGCGGTGGCGGTGGGTACAACCGCTGGTATAGTCCCTCCATTTCCAATGAATAAGATGCCCTATTTTCCATGATTTTTCTTTAACTAAAAATTACTTCTAATATTTAGAAATTGTTGCTATAAAATTAGCATCATTAGAAAATATTTTTAATACAAATTAAATGACAGTACTAATTATCATAGTACAATGTAATTAGGTAAGCGTGTTTTTTGTATATTCTACAAGGAATGCACAATGCAGTATCTCCATCATTATCAGGTGCACTAAAATACCCTAACCTTCTAATCTGGTGTAACAATTAAGAATTACCCAGTGGGCCGGCGTAGGCCGGTCGGTCCACGGCGTAGACCAGACCCGTCGTCGTTGTGGAGTCCACCACGAGTGTCCACACCCACCCACTTTCTTTCTTTCCTCTCCTTCCTCCTCCGCTCCAGTCCACCACCACCACCCTTCCACGGCACCACCTCCACCACAATGCCGCATGACCGCCAAGGCCCCGTCAATGCTTCCCCAACTGCTCCACCCCACCACCCGTCTCCTCCCCGCCTAACACGCGCAAGGAGAGGAAAACCCCTCCTCAAACCCTAGGTAAGGCTTCCGCTTCCTCTGCTCCAACCTACTGCACTTCTGCTCCGTTTTAAGTTTCTGTATTAGTCTGATCTTGCGCGCGCTTAACTATGGACTCTGGGCGCTTGATTTTGCGGAGGGGTTGGCAGGCTAGCTCTGTAGACTGCCGTGGGGAGATTATGATCGTACTGTATGTAGCCTGTCTAGTGCGCGCGATTTTTCTGTGGGCGCTCTGTTTGTTGTAAATTTTGTTAATTCTCTAGGCGAAACCAGGGGTGGTGGAGGGCTAATTTCACCGAGGCTTACTTTGGCATTTTAATGTTGCCAGTCTGCTGCTGTTGTCTGTCGCAGCAGCAACGTTGCCAAATGATTGATTTAGTCATTTTTTAGGTGTGATTCTTTAGACGTGGCCAATTATTTAGTTCTTGTATACCTCTCTTTGGTAGTGCTTCTTTTGCGGAGGTCGAATTGAATGGCCACGGAGATGTAGCGATGTTGGAAAAGCTTTGGTTTGAGCGCTAGCTGTTTATTTGCCTTTATCAGACTGGCGCAGTTGTACTACCACCTAGTGTTTACTGTTATCCTGGTGGAAAATTTTAACCACCTACTGTATTATTTTGAAGGTTATCCCTTTTAAAGTATACCAAGGGAGCTAAGAGCTATCTACATCTTACTCATCATTTTATTGTGTCTACTCATGGAAGCCTCAGAATCACCGTGTTTATCTTTTTATCTATTATAATCCGGTTGACAATATTTAAGCTGTCCCACTGGACATTTCTGTTGGTATAGAAAGTAGTTGTTTGCTGCTCTTACTTACGCTTGATAATCATCAGGGAGCTCGATGTATGCAATTTCCACACCTTGAAGAACTGATCTATCCTCCAGCAGCTAACTGTTGGCCTGGTGGAGATGATGATGGAAAGAGAGGATAAATATGTTAGGTCAGCTTCTTACACCCCGTGTTGTTTGAGATAAGTTGTAGAGAACAATGGTTTGTCAAATTTGCAGCCTTGAACTAGTTGTTTTAGTACGTTAGCAGCACAACACATGTGAATACTAGTGGGATTTTTTTCCTTAAGTAAAAAATGACGGTACATGGACTTTGGTGCCTCTACTTTGATCAGACAATATTATGACTAGTCTCTCTACCTCAAAATCAGTCAATGAAGTCCTCTGCCCCTAAAGCAGCGCAATTCCATTTGGTTGTATGTAAAGAATGAAGCATTTGTGAGAATTCCATGTTATATGGGTTCTGATTGTTCTGTTTGCTTCATGATATACGCAGATTTGAGGACTGGAGATCACCTGAGCCATCTGTTAACTCGGAGAACATAGTTTCACCACGAGGACATAATGAACCTAGATCACTTAAAGAAACAACTGATGGAGTATTTGCATTCCTTCGAAACTGTTTCCATTCTGAAACCTTAAAGAGTTCAATGCCGGATGACAAAAAGTCCAGGCCAAACATTCTTCACCCTCAAGGACCATTTCTGCAAAGATGGAACAAGATATTCGTGTTATCATGTATTTTTGCAGTTTCTGTGGACCCATTGTTCCTCTATATCCCAGTTATCAATGATCAAAATTATTGCTGGTATTTGGATAGGAAATTGGAAATCACAGCAAGTGTCCTACGCTCTGTGACAGATATATTCTATATACTCCATATGGTATTTCAGTTTTGGACAGGCTTTATCACATCTTCCTCTACAACTTTTGGTAGGGGTGTACTGGTTGGGGACAAATATGCTATAGCCAAGCGGTATTTGTCAACATATTTTTGGATTGATGTCTGTGCTGTCTTACCCATCCCTCAGGTACTATGCTATTTAGCTGATTAGGCTTAGGATGGAGCATTTGATCACATCATAGCAAATGCTTTTTTGGATAGATCCTATGCTATTCTATTTTAGCAATTTTATCCATTACCTCTGGTAGCCCTTGCATGAGAACTATGTCAAAATTGTGGTCCATCTATTTCAAGAGTTATATTGCGTAAAAACAAATTTTTCCTTTTTCAGTTTATATTGTTGCCTTGTACTAATTCTTACATTGGAATATTGATTGACACAAAATATAGACAAAGAACGATGCTATCATTCTGGTTGGGGATTTTTCTGTAATTTGTAGTTCTGATAGTGCAGTAACTAATCTTGACCATCTTTTGTTCAGGTCGTCATTTTGGTCGTGCTACGTAATCTTCAAACCTCTGAGTTCATGAAAGCCAAAAACATCTTGTTGCTTATAGTTATATGCCAATATGTGCCTCGGCTAATCCGAATACGACCATTGTATCTTCAAATCACCAGATCTGCTGGGATAATTACAGAGACAGCATGGGCTGGTGCTGCTTTCAACCTCATAAATTACATGCTTGCTAGCCATGTAAGTGCCCTGTTCATAAATTTCTGTATTGTGAATAATGTAAGTCAGTCATCCTTTTTTGCAATAACTATGAAGTCAGCAGTCATGTGTGGTAAGAGATTAGAGATCGTAGATTAAAAGTATGTGCAAAAGTTTGGCATGGATTATTTGTGATACTTTGTCGATGCGGGCGATACAGTACCAAAATAGCGACAATAAATAATCATGGTGAAAATGAAAACCATATTTGGCAAAGTTAGCTGCAAATTCTGTAGGCACAATCTCAAGAAAGTAGAATGGATTATCAATCTTCACAACCCTCACACCTTTTAGGGCTCTTGGGCAAAGTTACCAATTCTGTTCTGGGCACCATTCCGGTTTGTGCCTGTATAGGACCATACCAAGCTTCCAACCCTTTCTGGATTTTTTTTTCCGAAAAGGAAGGTAAACTCCTGGGGTATCCTCGGATACAGACAACCATAATATTATAATATATATATATATATTATAATAACATATGTGTATTTATGTTACAGTTCTGTTGTAACATGCCCTTGGTGAGCTATCGTCCATGTCGAGATATATTCTACCACATATATATCAATTCCTGATAGTCTTGCTAAGAGATATTGTTACAATGCTTTCCACATTTCATAATGTATGTCAATTTCTTCTAATACTATTGTTAAATTCATCATATAAAATTCTTATGTATACAGAGTATCATATTTTCTTATTTTTCAATTATTATTATTATTATTATCAATGTTAAAAGATTCAAGTTTGTATATTCTAGCTCATGTTAGTATCTGAAGTGACACCTGCTTGTAAGTGAAGGTACTATGTAGGCTGATTTGTATGTCATCATCTAGATCTATCTTCAGCACGATGGACTAATTTTAGAAGTGCAATGCAATTAAGCCTTGGTGGCTACATGTTTATGGGTAATCTTTAATACCTGCAGGTTCTTGGAGCGGTTTGGTACTTGCTTTCTATTCAACGCAAAGATGCTTGCTGGAGACAGCAATGTGGTCAAACTCCAGGCTGTAAACTTGCATATTTGTACTGTGGAAATGATGATATAAACAAAGGAAATGCTTTCTTACAACATGTTTGCATTCCAAGTAACTCCACGACCAATCTTCCAGACCCGCTCCTTGGAATTTATGCACCAGCCATAGCAAATGTTTCACAATCAAAAAACTTTTTTGCGAAATTATTCTATTGTGTTTGGTGGGGTCTGCAAAATCTCAGGTTTTCCCTAAAGATAACTACAGCGCATCTATGTGTTTATAGATTGTAATAATTAGTCACTTACATTTCTCTTGATCTATTTAATGCAGCTCTCTTGGCCAAAACCTGAAAACAAGCACGCAGGCATGGGAAAACATGTTTGCAGTTTTTGTCTCAATATCCGGCTTAGTTCTTTTTTCACTTCTTATTGGTAATGTGCAGGTAATAATATTTATCACTGATAGCTAGGAATATTATAAATTTATAATTCATTTTCCTCCATTTTAATTCAGAATTTGTAGATATCATGGAAAAATAAATTAATATCATATTTGACGTTACTCCATAAATAAAAGTCGCATTGGAACCAGAAACATGATAATGCGTTATTGTTTTTGAACTTCTGATATCTTCACAATCATTTGGAGATCTTAAATGCTAGACTGGTGCTAAAATATATTCCACGCTAGAAGAAAATGATTATGATTGAATTACATGTAGCAAAAAAAAAAAAACTGTATTTATAATTGAATTCCATAAAACCCCAAAACTGTCCAACTTATCTTGAGTAAGATGGGTGCATGTTCTTGCGCTACCGGATGTGACTTGTGAGTACTACCTCCACGGAACTATGCGACGTGACATGCCATTATGACTTTATGAGTTAAAACAGTATAGTATTGCTGCAAAATGGTTCGATCTAAGTAGAACAAATGGTTACTTTCTTAAATTGTGGAACACATAATACAAAACAATGTTTCAAATTCTCCCTGATAATGATATAGAAATACAAATTATGGTGTTCTTTTGCTGACATGTGACTCTGTGCTATTTGGGTAGCTAACTCATGCGCGAAGCCCCTAACTGTTTTCTTTTGTATTTTTCTGCGTGTTTTATAGACCTATTTGCAGTCAGCCTCTCTGAGAATAGAAGAAACGAGAGTGAAAAGCCGCGACACAGATCAATGGATGTCATATCGACATCTTCCTGGGAACCTCAAGGAGCGAATACGGCGTTATGAACAATATAGATGGCAAGAAACAAGTGGGGTTGATGAAGAGCACCTCCTGGTGAACCTCCCCAAGGATCTTAGGAGGGATATAAAACGACATCTTTGTTTATCACTTCTTATGAGGGTATGTTCTTACAACATACAAGTTTCTGTTATAGAGTAACTTCCTGTGCTGGCTATGAACACTAATGTTGGTCTCTGATCTGAGAAGTTTTGGAAAAATCAGTTAGTCAAGCAAACAGTCGAACTATTTACACACGGTAATAAAGCCATGTATAATCTATATTGCCCCCTGTTGCGCTTGCCTTCTGCCAAACTAGCGTATCGCTTGACCAGTAATCGTTATTGCTGGCTTGAGCCAGTTTAAGAAAATCATCTGGTCAAATGAACAGTTGAGCTATTTTGAAACCATATATTCTGAGTTATGACCTATGAATGATTCTTATTTGTTCCTGTTCGGTTTGCCTTTTTTTTTGTAGGTGTCTTTCATGAGTAGGTTATTTGAAAATTCGAAAATAACTCAGTAAGCTAAGTCACAACTAGATAACTAGTTTAAGTTAAGAATACATTGCATGTTCCCTGACAACTGCCGAGTATTTACTACTCCTACTACTGATAGACTACTGTCTGTCTGTAGACTACTGGGAGGAATTTTCTTTAAGTACTGTTTATTATATAACCTCCTCACACCTTGTTTACATGCTGAAAATTTGTGATATTTTCTTCCAGAAAATTTGGCTGTTGGAGGGCCATAATTATGAATATAACATAGTAGAAGGACTTTAGTGGCATGTACCATCCCTAGGTCCACAGTTCTGGAAAGATACCATTGCCATTATGTTTTTCGTCCATGTACCAATGACCGCTGTCTGGGCGAGTGAGAAAAGAGTCCAGAATGGAAAATTTATCCCTGACCTATTTGTCACTTCTGGTTTCTTCTTACTCTTTGGAACTTGCCGAGTGCTTTGCAAGTTACATGTTACACTGACTTCCCTTGCTCAGGCAGAGGTGGTCTGCTATGAACACCACCATAGTCTCTCTCTCTCCCCCTCCCGTCAGTAGTCAGGACTCATTGCAGATGATGTACAACCCTTAATGTGTTCACCTTGCTGGGTTTTTTTTCCTTTTCAGGTTCCAATGTTTGAAAAAATGGACGATCAGCTCCTGAATGCCTTGTGCGACCGACTAAAGCCTGTTTTATACACAGAGGGTGGGTGCATTGTTCGTGAAGGGGATCCAGTAAATGAAATGTTCTTCATCATGAGAGGAAACCTCATGAGTATGACGACAAATGGTGGAAAAACTGGCTTCTTCAACTCTGATGTTCTGGAAGGCGGAGACTTCTGTGGTGAGGAGCTTCTTACCTGGGCTCTTGATCCCAACTCAACATCCAGTCTCCCCAGCTCAACCAGGACAGTGAAGCCGATGTCTGAAGTTGAAGGTTTTGCTTTGATCTCTGAAGACTTGAAGTTTGTGGCCACTCAGTTCCGACGACTCCACAGCAAACAGCTCCGGCACACGTTTAGGTTCTATTCACAGCAGTGGAGAACCTGGGCTGCTTGTTTTATACAAGCAGCTTGGCACAGGCACTGCAGGAAGAAGATTGAGGATTCTTTACGCGAGAAGGAGGAGCGGTTGCAACTTGCGATTGTGAATGATGGCTCTACTTCGCTCAGCTTCGGTGCAGCGATACACGCTTCACGTTTCGCTCGCAACATGATGCGGATCCTGAGGAGGAATTCCACCCGAAAGGCCCGGCTGCAGGAAAGAGTGCCTGCAAGGCTGTTACAGAAGCCAGCAGAACCCAACTTTTCAGCAGAAGAGCAATAGTTTTACCGAGTCGCCACTTGCGAACGTGGATAACTTGATGATGCCCATTTTTTCTGCACGATTTGTGCGGTTGTACTCACTGATGTGGCCTGAAATTTTCATTGGCTGTTCGAAGACGAGGTGGGAAATCCCAATAGCATAATAATTGAATGGTGTACCCTGCTACTTGGTTTAGATATAACAGTAGGCGTGTTTGTATATATTCATGTAAAGGTAATACTGTAATAGGTGTGGGCTCGATTATTAACCTGATTTTATGTAAGTATACATATGAATTATGTGTGTATAGTGAGTATTCTGTTTCGTGTTCCCATACAATAGTAACACATAGTCCCAACATATGTGACACCTTGGTATATTGGCTTAAATGTCCTGGTTTTACCTCATTATTTTCATGAAAAACGTGTTACAGCCTGATCCATTTTTGTTCAGTTTATGGCATGCTCTGCAAGTTTAAAGTTGTTGTGCTTTGCATAATTTTGGGTCTGAACCTTCTGCATTGCAAGAGAGGAATCACTCTTTGTTGGCCAACATTTCACCAAGGCCCTGTCTGTTGCATTGTGCAGTGGATATTTAGAAGATTGCGTCTACCGGTGTACCTTTGTAGGCTGGCCAATTAGCATACTAACCCTTCTAGGATATTCCTTCCCATAATCTCCACTTCAGCTTGTAGTCTCTGCTCAGTGCATGCTGTGGCAGCCCGATGCCGGAGATGCATAATGAATGATTACAGTCCGAAAGTATATGCAATGTTCAATTGTTTCCCTTTGTGAACATCTGGTTGTGCAAAGCATAAGTAATTTTTCAGTCAGTTGTACCTCCCCATTGTTTAGAGTTATCTACGTACCGAAACCATATGTATCTAAGCTAACCATCTAAATATTTTGATCTGTAGTGGTGTCATTGGATTTTTGTATGCTCAAAGGAAGGTCCACCGGTAAACTCCTTGACACCCGTGAATCCAATCGAGAAAATCGAAGTAGCTGCGAAAGTTGGAAGAAAATGAGATTTTACAGTTCACAGGTTTGGCCTTATGCCGTTGACAGCCCCCATTTGTTGTTCTTTTACCTTAAAAGGTGTTCTTGTCGACACACTGGTGTGAGATTTCCAGTACCATGTTTATAAGTTAGACTAAGGTTTTCCAAAATTATTCAGTTGTTGTCGGTGCTGTCAAGGGGTCTTCTTTACCGTTTCCTCGTCCGTCAAGGGGCTTTGTGGAACCGGGACATGGGCAGGTGCCTGTGACGACAACGATCCAACCGACACTGGCCCTCTATCTGCATTCTTGAAGCTGCTCTCTGCACATCTGTTGCGGAAATTCGACGTCAGCCACATAGCGTTGCACATCATCATCAAAACTGTACACACTATTCAAAATGCACATCCCAACGTATAGTTTCCCTCTGCGTCCACAAGTACCGGCAATTTGAAAGCCTGAAACATAGTTCAGTTTCTTGTTTTTTCTAGAATCGCGCAAGAATGTACGCCTTTTTTTCTTAATAGACAAAGAAGTACTAAATACAAGCTCTACAGGTACAACGCACTCGGCCAAAGCCAAAGAAAAACATATGAAATATAAAACAGAAAAAGCCCATTAGTTTTCACCTATCCACTTCCTCAAGGATCGCGTCAAGAAGAAGTCCTTGACTTGTTCTTGAAAATCATGTTGTTCCACTCAATCCAAATCTACCTCAGAACAAGGAGGAACATGGAGCACACTTGAGGTTTCACTTTGGTTTGTGAGGACTCAATGACACGCGGCCACCACTTGAGAAGCCTCCCACACTAGTTGGAATGAGGGATGTACGGACTTCGAACCAAATGGTTCACGAGAAAAGGAACTGGAGAAGGAGATGATCGATAGTGTCATAGTGCTGCAGACACAAGGTGCAAGAATCATCATTAGTCAAACCATGTCGAAGTCTTTGTTCTCCCGTCCCGCACTGGTTCCACACCACGTTTCACGCAAAGAGTTTGTATTTGAACGATGCCTTGCATTTTCAAACTGGATCATGCCAAGCCCACAAAGTAAAGTGCGTCTCTGAAACAAAGCCAAATAGGACGACTTGGCTGAGAACTCTTTGGACGCAGACTAAATCCACGAGCGGTTCCGCTGGAGAACATGCTGGCGCCCAGTGGCATGTGCTGAAATGACACAGTCTCCCCCGACGATGGACGTTCTGGTACGCACCCTCGATCTCGCTCCCGTGTCCTTTATCAAGCACCGTATTCATATGCCACCTGGTGAACCATATACCTACTGGGCCAATCACAAAGAGTCCATGCAAGCGCTGATCTATGACGGTGGCTTTGTCGACGACGGCCTTGGGACATAGATGTAGACCTAGTACCTACAGACTGACATCGATGGGGAGCCATTGTTCGATGCCTATACCCAGGCAACGGAGCCAGCCACGACAGTGTGCGATGATGACAGCGAGAGATTTGAGGAGGGCGAGGACATCTTGAGCCCCGATGATGTCGCATGTGAAAGGGGCGGCTCCAGCGTTGGCAAGAAGAAGGGGAGAGCCATAGGACCGGTGGCTTCACCGAAAAGAAGGACCTCGTGCTCTGCAAATATTGATTGACCTATAGTGAAAACTCGATCTATATGCAGCGCCCAACAAAACGGAAAAGCATATTGGCGAAAGGTGGCCCAAGAATTTTATGAGATACGTCTACACATGCCCTCCGAGATTTACCACACCCGCAATGAAGAGTCCATCACAAAGAGGTGGAACTACATCAAACAAGAGACCGACAAGTTTTGTGCGGCGATCGACAATGTAGGTGCCCCAGGCATTGTGGCAGTGGTAAGGGCACGAGTATCATCATTCCATCAATGTACATGCCTTGGCATACCCAAAATTCCGAACATTTTGTATTTTGTAGGTGCCCCGGGCATAGGAGTATTTCAAGGCAAAACATAAGAAGGGAAACCACATGATCCACTGTTGGAGTGTGTTGAAGGAGGCTAGGCTATGCAGCCTACATGGCCAGTGTCAAGAATGGCACAGCCGAGTTCACTGTGGTCGTAAATGGAGAAGATGAGGGCGCTTCCATCTCGTCCAAGGAGCCACAAGTCCACCAAGGCCAATTTCATCTGCGAAGCTTCAGTCATTGCGTTCAGCGAGACCTTGAGGTCGATGTTGGCCGAGTCTCAAGACGACATGACCAAAAGGGATGAGAAGAAGTGCTGGGAGAAGGAGACCTCTACTGCCATCTACATCAACCTCACCAAATAGGCCATAAAGGTCCAAAGGCTTGACGCCCAGGCCAAGTCTCGCGCATAGGACAATCAGATCATGCTCACCGACTTGAGCACCATGGATGCAGACCAGCGGGCTTGATTTGAGAAGAAGCGAGCCAAAATCTCGCAACAGGACGCGTGATCGCCAGTGTCTATGTCGAGAGAACTATGGCCTCCTTCTACCTTTGCTACTCATGGCCCTCTTGTGCCCATCTTGGATGTTCATTTCGTACTCTACCTAGTGAACTTTGGTATGGACTGAATTAGGCGTATTTTAAACCACTAATTTCGGGATTTGAATGGTCTAAATGTCTCTTGAATTTGCCCCCCTTTTAATGCATTTGTTTGATTCAAATATACATGGGATGAGCAGACAAAATGCGTCGGGCCGCTCGGGCTATCCCCCGTGGACAATCGTGGACGGGCATCCAATTTAGTGTACGCGGCCCAATCCAAACAAATATAAACAAACACTTTTGATGTCTGTTTTGCATCCGGACCGCTGGAGATGCCCTTTAGGGTGGGAGATCAATAATAAGGTGAAAACGTTTTGGGAGAGGAGAGAGCAAGCGCCCACTCATCCTTTTGCGTCGATGCCAAACACAATCCCAGGATAGATCGTGGATCGGAAGGAAACGGCTAGGAAAAAGAGCCTAGCGCCCGCTGTGGTTGTTTGGATCCGGAGGATTTGGAGTTCGTTTATAGAAAACGAGTTTAAGGAGAATTTTGAGCAAAACCAGTTTTAGTTAGTTTTTCGGTTAGAGTGCGTTCAAGAAGAAACTTGCTTGGATGACTCCAGGCGTAAAACACGTTTTCACAGTATAGTGTTTGGATGGTTAACGATGTGCATTGCAAGATGATGATGAGAGTGGACTTTTAGAGCAGGTGCTCAGCGCGCCCGTATCCGTACCATCTATATTGCATTAAGATTCGTGCTACCTTTTATTTTTCCCCTCTCAAGCAACTTCTCATTTTTATATCTCTCACATCAAACAATCTTTGAACTTGGAATTTTGCAGATCACTTAGAAATAACAACTAAAATTTGGGAAAAAGATTTTGGATTTTTTATGTCATTACATATATATATATATATTTCAAGAATTTATTTTGTATTTAAAAATAAATTGAAATTTTAAATTGCAAACAAAATCCAAACTATTTTTCCTGTATTCTATTTGTTATTTTTGAGTGACTTGCAGAAAAATCAAATCATAATATTTAATAATTCACGAGATATAAAAAAGAAAAAAATCAAAAAGGGGATAGGTGCGCAGAGCGCACCTGCTCTACTACAGATTTCCCCGTGATATATGACTATACGAGAATGGTGCACAAGGGCCTGCTGTAGACGGTGCATGCCAGGGCGCCGACGCACAGTCGCCGATAATGGCTGTTGCGGTGTTGCAGTGGAGGGTGCTCCCGTGAGCGGCCACGCTCTAGTGCCGACGAAGGTGCACACGTGCGCGGCCACATGCTGGTGCCGCGGTGCCGGCTGGCGTGCCGCAAGGATAGGCCGTGAGTCTAGGTCGAGAAGTGTACCACCAAAAGTACCACTGAAGATTAAGATTTTCATGTGGTTTCTATATAAAAAAGTGATTCTTACGAAAGATAACCTTGCTAAACGGAACTGAAATGGATGTAAAAAATGTGCCTTTTGTGATGCTAATGAATCAATAAATCATTTATTTTTCGATTGTCCCTTCGCTAAGCTTATTTGGAGAACCATTCAATTTACTTTTAATATCCCTCCGCCGGCCAATATTACGAATATGTTTGGAAATTGGCTAAATGGAGTCGACAAAAGGTCCAAAGAACAAATTCGGACGGGTATTTGTGCTTCGATGTGGGCTATATGAAATTGCCGTAATGACATTATTTTTAACAAGAGTACGAACTCTCATTTTTTACAGGTTATCCGTATGGTTACACATTGGATCCACGAATGGTCTTACCTTCTGCCGGAGGCACAACGTACACATATGGATTCTGGATGTATCCGTCTGGAGATGGTAGCTCGGGATATCTACAACCTGGGTGGCTGGCAGCTTACTAGAAGATTACAAGATGCTTAAAAAACTCATTCTTTTTGTTTTTCTTTGGTTAATCTTTGTGTACACTTTATGTGATCCATAAGTTGTATGAATTCTAAATTTTAAAACTTTTAATAAAAAGCTGTGTGCATCTATTGATGCAGAGCGGGGCGATGCTCCTATTTCGGAAAAAATGCTGCCTCTGAAAGTTTGAATTGATTTCTAGTCACTTTGAGGACAGTCATCAGATCTCCCAATCTCGTACAGTCGTACTCCACATTGAACTGGATAACAACAAGCCTAGTACACGAAATCACTGCTTGGCAGTCAACCGCGGGCGCGGTCAGTTTTGAGCGGAACGCTCGCGCGCTCCCGCAGGAGTTTGTCGTTTTGCGTTAATGGCGGTCCCCACTAATCCTAATCTCCCGTTAGATCTGTTTCCGATCATGTGACGAGTGACGTGCAGCTGGCGTGACGTTTTTTTTTTCTTTCCCCGCGTCAGGAAGCTACGCACTTCACGCGTGCATGCCAGGTACGTGCAGTGCAATCCATTCTTTTGACTCGTAAGACCCACACATCCATTCAGTTTTTATTCAGTTACCTTTTACTGATGCGCGCATGTTACATCAATTCCCTTTCTTCTATTCTCCTTTCTCTTATTTCCTTTTTGTTGTTAACATCGTATTAAAATTCATTTTATTTGGGCTAACATTTTTCTATTCCCTTTCGACAATTCCCTTTTAATTTTGTTATTTGGTACACTAGTTTATTTTTCTTTGATCAAGTTCATATTCCCTTTTTCGGGCTAGTGGGGTTTTAGGGGGGGAGGATAACGGGTGGGAAAATCACTTGCAACATAAATGAACTATCACTTGCAAATTAATTAAACTACTATTTTTAAATAGCGTTATTATTTTTTACAATTTAACCCCACATATTTTTTATGTTAGCTAAAATATTTCAAATGATAATTTTTCACATTTACCGTTGGTAAATAATGGAAAGACGGGTTGATAAAGCTGTGAGATTTTTTTTGCTAAAATACTCTACATAAAATTAGTTTTTCGGGTCGATAACTTTTCACATTTTACGAGTTGATAAATAAGGGGCGAGAGGGGTTGATAAATTATGAGCTAAAAATATTCCCAAAATGTTCTATAAATGAAATTAGCTTTTCAGATCGATAAGTTTTCACGTTTACCGTTGATAAATAATAGGCATAGGGGTTGATAAATTTGAGGACTAAAAATGCCCAAAAATAATCTAAATAAAATTAGTTTTTCGGGTTGATAACGTTTCACATTTACCGTTGATAAATAATGTGCAGATGGATTAAAAAATTGTGAGCTAAAAATGTTCCCACAATATTCTATAAATAAAATTCATTTTTTGGATCGATAATTTTCACCTTTACTGTTGATAAATAACGGGTTGAGAGGTTGATAAATTTGAGAGCTAAAAATGTCTTAAAATATTATAAATAAAATTAGCCTTTTAGGTCGATAACTTGTGATGTTTACCGTTGATAAATAACGGGCAGAGGGTTTGATAATTGTGAGTTAAAAATGTCTATAAAATACTCTAAATAAAATTAGCTTTTTGGATTGATAACTGTTCACATTTACCATTGATAAATAACGATCGAAAGGGTTGATAAATTTCTGAGCTAAATTATTTTTAAATATTTTAAATAAAATTTACTTTTCAGGTTGATAATTCTTCATATTTACCATTGCTAAATAATGAATAGAGGGTTTGATAAATTGTGAGATAAAATGTTTATAAAATATTTTTAAATGAAATGGACTATTCGGATTGATAACTCTTCACATTTACCATTGATAAATAACGAACATAGGGGTTGATAAATTATAAGCTAAAAACGTATTAGGAGAGATTTCCGGGTAACGTCAAAAAATCCGTAAACGGGTGGTCTCGGTTTAACAATTAACTGCTCTGTTCGCTGGATTTTTTTAGTGCATGCAAAGTTTATCCGTTTTATATTTTACTATATAGATAACATAGTATAAGAAAGTTGGGCTCGTGTTTCTGACGTGAAGTAGCACTAGCTCATCTGGTCTTCGTGTTGATGCGCTGGGTAAGCTTCGGTCGTAGGTTCGAATCCTGCGAAGCTCAGCTGAGTTTTTGCCACCGCGCGGAAATGGGGCCGGAAAGGGAATTTTACTTGGTGGGCCAGCGCGTGCGGGAAGTCCATAAACGGAAATTCACCTGGTCGGAAATCGACCGCTCGCGGGCTGGCGCGCGTTCGACCGCCAGGTAGGGTTGCCCCCTAGTACACCAGTTCATGGACCATGGATTTCATGGAATCGAAAACAAGATTTTAATTTATTAGGCGGTTATCTTAGGTTACGGAGAACAACCTCTGCCAAGATTTGCTAGCGAAACAAGGTCTAAGGAATCGTGGATGGGAAGGACACCGACTCCATCTGAAGGGCGATGCTATAAGCCGTCACTGATACCCCTACCCAACCACAAGTCAAAAGCTGCCGAGTTTCGCAAAAAAAAACAAAAGCTGCCGAGTTTCACAAAAAAAAAAAAACCAGCCCTGACAAAAAAGAAACCCCAGCCTAGGTTCCAAATCGATCCTCGACTGGTGATGGCCAAGGCTAGTGAGCAGCTCAAGCGGTTCATCTCTGAAACTATGGAGGAGGAGTCATCCGCAGACTGTTCCGAGGAGGCTGCTCACGCGGACGATCGGGAGACTGCTGATGTTGACTATGATATGGTGCTCGCTGAACAGCGGGATCTTGCTCGCATCCTACCCGACGACGTGCTAGCCGACGTCTTCCACCGCCTTGCTCCGCGTTGGCTCGCCGCGTCCCGGTGCGTTCGCAGGAGCTGGCGCGCCGCCATCGACGCCGGCCGGCACCTGCGCGCCGACCTGCTCCCGCTCTCGTTCCACGGTATCTTCCTCCACTTCTCGGACCACAAGTTTCCGGAGTTCTTTACCCGCCCCACAGGCGCCCCTGCGATCAGCGGCAACCTCGACTTCCTGCCCAATACCCATACCTCCATCAAGTTCTACGACCATGGTTACTACGTGGATTGGGGCAGGTATGATATTCTTCATCACTGCAATGGGCTCCTTTTGCTCAACAGATACGTGGTTAACCCTGCGACACGATGCTGGGATCGGTTGCCCCCACAACCGCGGGCTCCAGCCGTGCCAATTGAGGATGTCGGCGGCCGTACAAATTTCAGGAAGTATCTAGTTTTTGATCCTACACTGACACCGCACTATGAGGTGGTAACAATCCCCCAGCTATATACCAGGAATATTGAGAACTACTCCGATCCGTTATTGGAGAAACCATCATCTCCATGTGTCATGCGTGTCTTCTCATCAAGGTCATGGCAATGGGAGCTGAGGTCCTTTGTTGCGGAAGGGGATGCTGCAGGGAACGTCTCCATTGTGACGTTGCCGGAACTGCCACATATTGCTGTCTACTGGAGAGGAGCACTTTACGTGCAACGTGCAGCTAATTTCGTTGTAAGGTGGGTGTTACCAACGATGCATCATTATCATATTTTGCCATTTATCCCCTTTAGTGAAAATATTACTACTACTTTGGTTATTTTTCAATAAAAAAACTCTGAACATCCTTTGATTTGCAGAATATCCCTCTCAAACAACAAGTACCGTGCAATTAGACCACCACTGGGTGTCGGCGTCAGCATACACTCAATTCGTTATCTAGACAGATCAAAAAACGGGGTATACTTTGCAGCAGTTGATAACTATCGCCTTCGGATCTGGGTCCTTGATGAATCATTTGGTCAAATGGAGTGGATGTTGAAGCAAGATAAAGATCTTCAGCCCGTGCTCACTCATCACCCACGAGTCCAGGGACGTTGGATGTTAAATGATGTTAATTACAATAGATATTTTTCCCACCTTCCAAAATACAAGAAGGGTATAGTTGAAGAGAAGTTTGAATGGAACTCTGATAGCGACGATCACGATGATATTGAAATTGGAGGATATTGCTCACACGATCATGATAATATCAAAACTGGGGGATATAGCTCAATAGAGAACAAGAAAGCAACAAAGAAACAGAAGTTCGCAGACATGGAGGACGATTGTGACTTGTATGTAGAGCCTTCCATCTATGTGCCTAAAGTTGGGATACTTGGATTTCACCCATACAAAGAGGTTCTCTTTCTCAGTGTACCGATGGAGAAAGGACTGGCCTTTCACTTGACTACATCGAGGGTTGAAAGCTTAGGAAATATGTACCCAACAAACTATAAAAACTTCATGGTCTGTAAAGGTGGGTCAAACATTAGATATTCCTTTGCATACACACCATGTTGGTTTGAAGAGTTCCCCCGGCACCGGTAATTGAGAAGCACATTTCAAATGTTTACCCATGTTATCTCGAATGTTTTTGAGCACCTGAATAAATTTGTAGCACATGATGCTTCGTCATCTTCAATATATTTTATGATCTACAAGGATTGGTTCCTGCCTAAATATAGGTATATATGGTCATTGTGTTTGTTGTGTTTATTTTCTGATGTGAGTGTTTTTGTTTTTTGACGTGAGTGATATTGTATTATGGAAGATCAACTCTCTATGTAGTCGTATTTAAGGATGTACCCTGTCATCAGGCATACTCAGTATGATAGTTGGGCTGGAAGCGTAATCCATAAAATATACTGTATTTAAGGAGTACGTTTTTTTTCTGTTGATTAATGGCCCAATAGATATCCACTTGATGCATGGCACGTAGTGCATCAACAATCCTTACGCTGGGGAACTCAAATATGCATGCGTATGGATAAATGGAAGTTAAAGAATTTCTCCTATAAATGATGCTAGAGTACCCGGCCATCCAGGCCACCTGAGAGGGGCAAAACAATCTTGTCCGTCGGTTTCACCAGCTACAGTAAATTCCAATCCCGCTTTTCACCACAGCCGTCGGATGTAGTAATTTTTTAATCACCTTTTGCTTGTCCCGTCGAGTCCATGACAAACGGGACCTTATATGTGCGGGGGCCGCCGGTCATAGGCAGCCACACAGGCTCGTTCATGTCACCTTTCTCGTTTGGGGCAGTGAAAACCTAGACGGGCCAGTCTCTCCTCCCCCAATCCCCACCTCCTCTCCCGTCCCCCAATCCCCACCTCCTCTCCCAACCCGTGCCGCCGCCTCTCCTCCTCGGAAGAAGCGCCGTCCGTCACCCCGCTGCACCGGCGTGCGGCGAGATCAAGAAGGATGGCCGCGGCGGCCGGAGCGCCGAGCGTGGCCAGAGACGGGCCGACGCAGGGCGGATCCGCGACGACCGGAGGCGGCGGTGGCGGCGGCGACCGGTGGCGCCGGGCGCGGCCAGAGACGGGCCGGCGATGGGCGGATCTCCTCTTCCCCAATGGAGCTCAAGGGGCGGCGGGCGCCTCCTCCTATTCTCTCTCGTCCATCTGCCTCTTCCTCTCCCATCCCTACCATCTCTCTTCCTCCATGGCGCTCCAAGCTCTCCAAATCGAAGCAGCAGCGGGAGGAGCTCGCACACGACAGGAGGGGGGCCCATGGGTTGGTGCAGCGGATGGTGGCCGCAGAGGACGATGGTGCGGCCTCAGGTGGTGTACGGTGGTGTCCTTCGAGAGGACGTGTGCACGGTCGGCGGCGGAGCGGTTGGACTCGAGTGGGGGGCGGTGCTCCAGCTTCCTTCTCTTTCACCGGTAGCGCCGCCCTCTCTCCTGGATGTAGTGGGAGCCTCTGCCGCAGATCCTCCATGTCCAATCGCCCTTCCTTTGGCGTGCTTGGTGGAGGGCCGGAAGCGAGAGGAGGGAGGCTGCGGTGTGTACGTGCCAGCGAGCATGTGGCGCGGAAGAGCACCGATGTGGCGACCAACGCCGGGATACTTCTCCGATATGTGCTTATTCGCTTTCTCCACAACAACATCTCTGCTCCGGTAACGGCCCATGCCCTTCCAAGCTCCACATCCTGGCTCAGTGACAGGTGGTGTGTCGCCTGCGCAGAGGCATCGCGATGATGCAGGTTCGCCAACAATTTCCGACTTTGATCCTTTTTCTTATATACTGGATGATTTCTGAGGACGGATGGATGATCCAGTCAAACTGGTGGGTGCCAATTTCAATGATTTGATGCTTCATGTCTGTTCTATGGTTCCCGTCAGCCATCGCTGGGGCAGGAGGAGGTGAACCGGCGCGTGAAGGCCTTCATCAACAAGTTCAACATGGAGAAGCGGCTGCAGCCGCAGGAGTCGCTAAAGCACTACCGGGAGATGGTCAGCCGTTACTGAAGAGAGTTCCCAAGAACTCTGATGACAACAGCAGCAGCAGGCAAGTTCAACTATATTTTTTTGGGTGCTGTCTTTGGCAGTTTTGCCTTTGGTTTCTGTTTCTTCTACGTAAGAAACGGATCTGTCGATTTACTCATACTAAGAAGCTGGTAGTGATTTTTCGCAAAAGAAAAAAAGAAATTGGCAGTGATAGTAGTTCTTCACAAGAGACAAGTTTATAGGGGGATGATGCAGATTAGCGAAATTTCTGCTGGGGTTCCGGCCATGTGTATGAAATATTTGCTTACTAAGCTGTTCATTGCACTTCGGTTGTTCTTTCCTCAATTTATAGTTTCCTGTAACAAATTTATCTGTCAATTACTCCTACTAAGACGACGATGGTGATAGTAGTTTTGCACAACTGACATTTTTATAGGGACATGATGCAGGTTGGTGAGGTGTATGGAATCTTTGCGTAGTAAGATTTTCATTGCATTTCTGTGTTTCTTTAATCAATTTGTAGTTTCCTGTAGCTATTCAGCGGCACGAAGCAATTTGCTCCAAACAAACGCGTGACTCACGAGGTCTTTGTGAGGACATGCACACACATGAGAATATATGTCCCTTGATAAATACGCTTTTGCATGTAATTTTGCGTGAAATCTAGGAAGCATAGCTTGAAGTAAGAATTCAAGAATATGAGTACTTCTCTCAGCCGGTATGCATTGTCTTTCCACTGTCCTATTACATTATGAAGTTTTGATGACAAATTTTAGTAGGGCACACCGGAGCAATAAATACTAGAAAATTTGCCCGTGCGTTGCTACGGATTGAATTTTAATTTAATATAAGTATTTTGGATTTGGAAAACCAATAGGGTCGGACCCATACCCACGTGAAGAAAACCCTATTGATTCATTCCATTTGTCTTCATGACCGACCATGGGAAGAATTTCCAACACCGGACCAACCCTGATAACTATGTGCCGCCTCCGTCTCCACCCTCACCAGTGCACGGCTGTTCCCCGTCCCTGCTTGTTCACCCTGGCATCAGCCCTTTTTTTCTCTCGCACGAACCTCCCTCCCTTATACCCTCCACTTCCTTGAATTTAGTTGCATGCTTCCTATCTAGGGGATTCGTCGGTCTATACCGCGTGCTATCATGTATGGGGATACCGGTGGATTTCCTCCGCGAGCCGCCATAGCATTGGCCTCGATAGTAGTTCTTCACAAGAGACAAGTTTATAGGGGGATGATGCGGATTAGCGAAATTTCTGCTGGGGTTCCGGCCATGTGTATGAAATATTTGCTTACTAAGCTTGTTCATTGCACTTCGGTTGTTCTTTCCTCAATTTATAGTTTCCTGTAACAAATTTATCTGTCAATTACTCCTACTAAGACGACGATGGTGATAGTAGTTTTGCACAACTGACATTTTTATAGGGACATGATGCAGGTTGGTGAGGTGTATGGAATCTTTGCGTAGTAAGATTTTCATTGCATTTCTGTGTTTCTTTAATCAATTTGTAGTTTCCTGTAGCTATTCAGCGGCACAGAACGAATTTGCTCCAAACAAACGCGTGACTCACGAGGTCTTTGTGAGGACATGCACACACATGAGAATATATGTCCCTTGATAAATACGCTTTTGCATGTAATTTTGCGTGAAATCTAGGAAGCATAGCTTGAAGTAAGAATTCAAGAATATGAGTACTTCTCTCAGCCGGTATGCATTGTCTTTCCACTTGTCCTATTACATTATGAAGTTTTGATGACAAATTTTAGTAGGGCACACCGGAGCAATAAATACTAGAAAATTTGCCCGTGCGTTGCTACGGATTGAATTATAATTTAATATAAGTATTTTGGATTTGGAAAACCAATAGGGTCGGACCCATACCCACGTGAAGAAAACCCTATTGATTCATTCCATTTGTCTTCATGACCGACCATGGGAAGAATTTCCAACACCGGACCAACCCTGATAACTATGTGCCGCCTCCGTCTCCACCCTCACCAGTGCACGGCTGTTCCCCGTCCCTTCTTGTTCACCCTGGCATCAGCCCTTTTTTTCTCTCGCACGAACCTCCCTCCCTTATACCCTCCACTTCCTTGAATTTAGTTGCATGCTTCCTATCTAGGGGATTCGTCGGTCTATACCGCGTGCTATCATGTATGGGGATACCGGTGGATTTCCTCCGCGAGCCGCCATAGCATTGGCCTGATAGTAGTTCTTCACAAGAGACAAGTTTATAGGGGGATGATGCAGATTAGCGAAATTTCTGCTGGGGTTCCGGCCATGTGTATGAAATATTTGCTTACTAAGCTGTTCATTGCACTTCGGTTGTTCTTTCCTCAATTTATAGTTTCTGTAACAAATTTATCTGTCAATTACTCCTACTAAGACGACGATGGTGATAGTAGTTTTGCACAAGCTGACATTTTTATAGGGACATGATGCGAGTTGGTGAGGTGTATGGAATCTTTGCGTAGTAAGATTTTCATTGCATTTACGTGTTTCTTTAATCAATTTGTAGTTTCCTGTAGCTATTCAGCGGCACAGAACGAATTTGCTCCAAACAAACGCGTGACTCACGAGGTCTTTGTGAGGACATGCACACACATGAGAATATATGTCCCTTGATAAATACGCTTTTGCATGTAGTTTTGTGTGAAATCTAGGAAGCATAGCTTGAAGTAAGAATTCAAGAATATGAGTACTTCTCTCAGCCGGTATGCATTGTCTTTCCACTGTCCTATGACAAATTTTAGTAGGGCACACCGGAGCAATAAATACTGTAATTTGTAGTGTCCATTAATACTGTCTTACATCAGTAGCAGAATTTGCTTACCTTTTAACATGAATACATGCACAGTTTTTTAAGGTTTCTCAACAAATAATCTGCTAAGAATATTACAAAAATCTGTCTTAATTATTCATTCCCCATGGCTTCCAACTTCAGGATCGGGTCAGAGCCGCGTCGGTCGTTTCCTCGGGGCTCGGTAAGTGCCTCCATCTCTTCCACTTCCCCTTCGCACGAGGGCCCCTTTCAATGCCTCCCCCTCTCTCACTCCATTGCCTATGCTATTGGTAGGCTAGGCTTTGTGCAACTGAGAGACAACAAACGTGTTCTAATTCAGATGATTTATGTGGATCCATAGTTTTCCGTTGATTACTTCTATATGACATCTGAGGAGAAATAATTGGTTACCTTCATTTTCTGAATATTAGGAGGGGAGAGTCTGCTTGTTTGGGAGATGCCATTCATGGTACCAATTCTACGGCTCGATAAATCTTCTCAAATCCCGATCCCAATACAGTACCATTATTTAGTGCACACATTCATGAATAAATTTGGATTCTCAACTTCTCATTGACTGAATTGTAATGGTTGTTCAGGGTGTTTGCAATGGCAAGGTGAGCAGATCGAGTTGTATAATGCACATACCGCAACTACCGTTGTTGTGGTGACTATGACAATCAAGGTAAAGTGAATCATTTCCATCATGTCGGGTGTTTACATTTGCTAATTATTATGGTCTTAGGCTGTTTTTACTGAATTCTTGAGGTTTTCTCAAGTTCAGTCAAATATGATATTGTTTATTTGGAACATTTCTCCCCAAAATGAAGATAATGATGCGGGCAGTAATCTCTTTTGAAATAACAGATAGTTTGTGTGTCAGTGACATTGGCTTGTGTGACAAGCCACTCCTGTAATGCATCCTTCTTGGACCTTGATTATAGTATGATACTTGCTTTCAGAATTTAATCAGTACATGTCATGTACAAGCTAACAAATTATGTTTGTTCTGCAGTTGGCCACTTTGGGGGGTATGCGATGATATGCATATTTGTCAGTGTTCATGGTACTACCTCCCTATCACTCTCACACACGTAGATATTTTGTTGCCAGCTAGAATTCAGATTTAAGGTTTGCTAAAATTACAGAAACTTTATTTCTCTATGTGTTTCCTATTTTTTGTCCTATTAGTATTGTGGCGGTTACTTTGTAGCATCATTCAGATGGAACTATTGTCGTTGAACCAATAAATGGAGACAATAAAATATACCAAATATGAGCAAAATGCAAACATGAAGAGCTGCATCTAATTATTCATTTCATGTATCTTTCCTTGCATAACTAGCTTCATGTCAGAACACTAGAAATATTCTTGATATGGTCAAGGTTCTGTTCTCTGTAGATGAGGAAAATCTTTTGAATCACCATAATTGATATATATTCCCATTTTAATAGCATAATGCTTAGTCATATTGGTTGCCTATACTTGCTATGTATTAACCGGTTAGTTAAATAACTCTGATGACATCTCTGCTCTATGGGAATAAAACAGAACTGTAGGAGTTGGCTCTCACATGAAACCAATAAATCCATGAGAGGATCAGTGCTATCCGCTGTAAGTCTTTTCTTTTTACCACCATGTCTCAACTTCAATCTTCCAAATTGATTTTCCTTTGGTCTTTGTAGCTGAATCTGTGCCTATTCTTTGCATATGTAACATGTTTTTCTGTTAAATTACTCTCCAAATGCTGTTGTAAGTTAGCTTTGGTCTTGACATTTAACTCCAAGAACTTAGAACTGTGAACTCAGTTAAATTGCCTACTCCATACCTTTGTTTTCTGCTCTCTAAGTGAATGTATATTTCAGTATCTTTGTCAGTTCTGAAATCTCCAGGAGCTGAAGCTCAAGTAAATGAGCTTAGAAAAGTATCAATAAAGCTAAGCAAAGCATTGAACTTGGAAGGGATCATGTCAATGGTGGAAAGATTGACACAAAAGAACAACATTCCACGGTGTATACCTCTTGCACTTTGTTTTCTTTATTGATGTTGGCATGCACACCTCATTTAAAGCTTTGAGGCTCTGAAGCACTAATATTTGTATTTATTTGTGATCAAAGGGTTGCCAAAGATGTAGAATCAACAACTAACCAGTAAGGTGATTGCAGATGCAGCTCAGTAAGGTGATTGCAGATCATGAGGTTGCAAGGACAACTGGTTAGCAATTCTCCAGCTTTATTTTTATTGTGTTATGAGGTTGCAAGGATAACTGGTTAGCAATTTCTTCGGCTTTATTTGATCATGTTATGCAGCTCAAAAGCAATTCTTCATCTTTGAGGACTTGAGGTCCTACTTGGTTCTCACCGAGGCCACATTCGGAAGCATTGTCTTGTGCCCGGGTCCATTTTGTAAGTTAGGTTTGTCGGCTATAATGAAATAGAGCATGTGTTTTGGGACTATATGTTTTCCGAAAGCTGCAACTGGCTTGCGATGGCCCATTTACGTGTGTGGTCGGTGTTTTTGTATAAATGAATTGATGCCACACTTGAATATTCAGTGTGTGTCAGTTGTGAGTGATGAATATTCACACTCTTGCACCAGATCGTTTTCTCTTCTTTTTCATTCCGAACTTTGTTTTCGTGTTCCTCTCTGCCTGCCTATTGGCTTATTTTTTCTCGCCGCCGTTCTTCATGTCCAGATTATGCCCATGGCCGTATATGCTCCATCTCTGGGGTCATCGGGTTACTTTCCTGGGTCTGCTTCTATTGTATGGTACAAGTATGTTTCTGGCTTCACTTCTTAGTTTGACTTCCCTAATTTGACGCTAGCTATACTGCATTGTATATTATTTCTGGCATACTTGGTTGTGGCATTTTATTCAGCCTCGACAGCCACGCAGGTGAATCTGCTGGAATTACAAGGACTAATATATGCTAAGAAGCTTATTGTTGAAGATGCTGCTGGTGCATTTGCAAAGATTGCGGTAGCGCCACTAGAGAGGGTCAAAGAACTTACTTCAGGTATGGGCTGCTTAATCCTTACAGTTTCATTAGTTGTGCTAATTGCACAAGTATTTAATTGATTTATTAAATTGGGAGAATGCATCTTTTTGTTAATTTGTAGGCTCGAACCGGAGGGTTTCAATCCCTTGGGATCATCGGATCCTTGAGGAAGTTTTGGAAATACAAGTGAATTCAAGGTTTTTACAAATATTGTTGGGAAACATGCCTTAAGCTTTGATCTGTCGAATTCGAGCGTGTTGATTTTGAGCTCGACATTGCTGAATTCACAACATTGATTTTCATGCTTTGACTTCTCAACAAAGGTATTTTATTTTACCCTTTTCTGTATCGTGGATGGTTATCTAAATTTTGTTGGGTGCATCTTCTCTGTACAAAAAAGTGCTTCGGAGGTCACGCTTACTCCTTGGACTCTGGCTGATGGGAACCTTTTCTTGTTGCAAACTTTCCTGGTTGTGTCATAGGATTATCACCATTTCAAACCATGGATATATATAGTAGATGATCTTCACTTATCCATCTAATTATTAATATTTTAACTCTTTCATATCTCTCTTTTGCCGCTTCGGCTTCGTGCCTGCAGTTTTAAACTTGCTATGCACAACCTCGGTGTTCGTTGTATGATTGTTTCTCCAACCCATGGTTGCTAACATGGTTTTGTAAGGATCTTATTATGGTCAGACAGAAGAATACAGATAGGTTGCAGTATATGTTGTGCATTTATGCTCGGGTTTGCTCAGGTTTTCTTTTCCCTCCTCTCTCCACTCTTCCTCTCTGTCTATCTCTGGTAGCTCAGGGATAAGTGGGATGTTAATCAATCAATCTTAGATAATAAGTTACAAATTATGTATTGTGTGTTTCCTATATCTTCTGTTGGTGCCCATATTTAAACAAGAAGAGTTATTATATCTCTTTTCAATTCCGTCCTTCATAAACTAGCTAATTTGACTTAAAAATATATTGTACATCTTATAGATCTGTGCTGTTCTCTATCCTGGTGATGCTACAGAAAAGGGAAAGCTTCTGAGATTAAAGCGACGGTTTTTCTGTGCGGCGCATCACTTCGAGTACTTAATTAGTAGTAGTTGGTTTCACTTGGAGGAATGGTTATTGCAAAAGGAAGCAGCTTCTCTCGCTAGCTTGTGCTTTTGTTTGTTTGAGAAATGATGTTTGAGATACTTCCAAAACAGTATGTTGCATTCTCTTGTATTGTTGCGTCTTTGTATGAAATTTCACCATCTTGCATACCAAAAGTGCTCGATTGAGTTTTATTAAGGGATGTATTATGGTTACTATCATAATCATGACCAATATTTTAGTCACTGCACATTTAATTACCATTTCCATCTTTCATGCAGTTGCAACGTGGTTTTATTTCGTCTTTTCTCAGTATCTTGATTAATCTCTGTGATGAATGTTGACAGGCATTACTGACTACGATTTTTTCCCAGGATATTATTTTCATATTTAAAGAAAGGAAACCTGACAGAGTTTCAGGGAAGTGGAGTGAGTTCCCCTCCAAAGTTGCTGTTCAAATGAATGACACTCACCCAACTCTTGCCATCCCTGAGCTAATAAGGATTCTTATGGATGAGGAGGGACTTGGTTGGGATGTCACAAATAAGTGAGATTCATTTTGTACAAGTGATTCATATTAGTTAGATATCTTTCCTGATATTTTCCATCAGTATTTAGCTTTCCTTTATTACTTCTACAAGTGTACTTATTAACAAATCTTTCTCACTGTGCAGAACGGTTGCTTACACCAATCATACAGTTCTTCCTGAAGCTTTTGAGAAATTGTCACAAGCTGTAATGAGGAAATTGCTTCCACGGCAAATGGAAATTATTGAGGAAATTGACAAGCGGGCATGGTTTTAAAGGCGTCGCCTAGGCGTCGCCTAAGCGACGCTTAAGCGTCCGAGCGTTCCAGGAGGGCAAGGCATCGGCGTCGCCTTTGATTTCTGACCAAGGCGTCCAGAGGCGTCTGCGAGGCGTCCAATGGCGTCGCCTAGGCGCAAAAATGGACGCTTTGCAAGAATACGGACGCTCCGCTCGCGTTGGGGAGGCCGGCAGATGGGGGAGCGGGAAAGAGAGCTGGCGGCGGGAAAAGTGAAATTGGGGCCAAATTGGAGAGAAATTGAGAGGGGATTGAGAGGGTAAAGAGAGGAGAGGAGGGGAACACACCGTGACCTAAATCGAGTGGATTGAGAGAGAGAGGAGCTCTCTCTTCTCCGGCGGCCAGCTCCTCCTCCGCCAGATCTCCTCCTCCTCCGGCCAAGCTTCCGGGCATCTCCTTCCGGGCGTCCTAGGAGTACGCAGCACCGCCGGGCGCCGCGGTGGCTGCCTCTCCGCCCGGCCTCCTCCTCCTCCTCCTTGCCCCATCTCGGATGGCCTCCTCCGACGGCAACGGCGAGCTGCGGGGACGAGAGAGGTCGAGGTTGAGATGCACGTATTTGCTCGTCCAGCCCCGTCTTGTTGGGCCGGTTGGGCCGGAGATAATTCTTTTTTGCCCTTTGAGTAAACTGGGCCGGAGCCCTTTCCTTCGCTTCGCTTCGACCGAAGGTGTCGCCTTGCAACGCGCCTTGAGCGCCTATGCGTCCAGGCGCACCACCATCGCCTTGGGACGCCTGGCCGCCTTTAAAACCATGCAAGCGGGTAAGTGTCATGGCACACTTACTATTTGGGGACACCACAGTTACGGCACAAAATGACAAAGTTGTGCCATTGGCTTTCAGTTCAGAGAACTGGTGATCTCCACCCGGAAGGATATGGAGGGGAAGCTCGATTCGATGAGTGTTAGATAACTCTCCCCAGAAGCCAGTGGTGCGGATGGCGAACTTGTGTGTAGTGGCTGCACATACGGTACATGCAATTTATTTACCTTTGTTCTTTGTCATGTTCTACAGCTTGTTATTTCATTATCATGTTCTACAACCTGTTACCTCACAGCTTCACAAGGTTAACGAGTGCTAGCTTGAACATCTTTACTACTCCCTACGATCCATAATAATTGTTGGAACATTGAAGTAAAGGCCCGACGCTTATTTTGGATCGGAGGGTTAAGTTTGTGCAAATTCATATTTATCAATGGCATGAAACTCTTCAAGTTTATATTCACACCGTGTTTGGTTATTGTGTTCCATTGTTGATTTCCATTGCCTCTTTGTCAAAGACAATAAAGACACAGTAAGCACATAAACAGAATTGTTATCTTTTTAACAGAGTATCCTCCTACTGGACCATGATTGCGTTTATTTATCTATTCTGCAAATCACAATATCTTAATCATTTTGAATCCCATTATTGGACTTGTTTGTCTATGATAACTTGCTAAGAATTTTCATTGCAATGTAGTTATGTGTGCTTTAGTTCTCTACTCTGTACCTTCTGTGAGTCACAGCATCTTTTTGTCTTCCCATATCACATGACATAGACCGTAATGCAGTGCACTAAATTATTCTGACAGGTGAATGGAGTGGCCGAGTTACACAGCAACATTTTGAAGGAAGAGCTGTTTGCAGATTATCTGTCTATTTGGATCTGCGATGCTTCAGGATACTTGCTCACTAACCTGTATCATCACAGATACCATTTGGGATTTGTTGAGAGATGTAGAGGTGGCTGACGTCTACATGTTGTGCGAGTGAAACCATAATTGAGTTTTTTATGTGTTCATAAAATAGATTGCTTAGGACTCCTATGCATTGAAAAATATTTAGTGAAGCTCTTACTGCATGATACTGGTATCCATGGTTTGTATGTATTTCCATCTACAGAAAATAATATAGCATTCAGATATCTCTGCTCGCTACTTATGTTACAATATTTTCTCGCTTGTGTCTGCGTCGGTGCCTTGTTGTGCGCTGCTTCAACTATGGGTTGTTTCCTACGCAGTTAAGATAATGTGATGCCCAGCTATCTGCCTTCGCGCTGTTTATCTTCTATGTTGTGGAATCAACCTCATGTGGTAACTATGCATGCTTTTCTAAGTAGAACCTTATCGGATAGGGTAGGGTTCCTGAAAAGTCACCCGCCGGCAACATTTTGTTTATTTCAATCTTTTGATCAACTTCCGCTTTCTTCGTAAGGTACACAGATTGTAGTGTTATTGACATGTAAGTTGGTCGAAGCAATCCTTCTTCAATCATGGCCTACATATTATGCTCAATGTGTGTCTGCATATGGCTTAGATATAAATCTCAAGCATATATAATATCATGGATAAAACATATGGTTGCAATATTGTCTGGCTTTTGTCTTTGCCCGCAATGGGAGATAAAGAATGAAATAAAACTAAAGTAAGGGAATGGCTATCCATTTAGATCAAGTAACGAGCTAATATAAAGTAAGTTATTATAAAATCTATGACTTGAATATTGTCTCCCTTCGCCCTTTTGCGCCAGCGGTGCAACGGGTTTTAGGATTTTCTACTATTTCTCTAAATGTATTATGTTAGAATTCGGGAATGACAACATATTGTCTTAGAATTCTTAAATGGTAAATCTATTTTGTACTCTATCAAGTGTTAAGTAAATCTTGGGGCGAGCAACAAAAGGTTGATGGCGTGGGTGACTGTGGTTGGTGGTGTGGATGGTTGTGACATAGTACTTGGTCAACCGATTAGGTGGGATAAGGTAAGGGAATGGAGGGAGGTGTAGCAGATCAATGCGGGAGGGGTAGGGAGATGATAGGTTAAGAGGAAGAGGTTGGCCCATTGACGCAAATCACAATGGGATGAGTTGTACCAACTGAGAATAGTGGTGGAAATTATTTACGCGAGGCAAATATTTGCAATAGTTTCTGGTTTCGTTAAGGGGCTCAAAATCTCGAAACCAAACTTTTTCTGTCTTGCTACTCACAGTAAGTAGAACTATTTTTGTTGGAATTAATGATTATCCTTTTATGATTCTTTTTATGATGTCACGTCTTTAGATACAATAACCATAATTTGATGGGGGAGCCTGTACAAAAGCATAAAAGCTAAAAAAACAGTGTGCAATTGTACTAAATTAAAAAAAATTCAATTTGGCTCTCGCCTGCGTATGCTTCCTCTACCAAGAAAATATATTTCTAAGTGTCAAAAAAAATTTGGCAAAAAATTCTATCGTATACATGTCCATAATATATGTTGCTTCGCCAAGTTTCGAGAAAAACCGATTTTTTGTGTAGTCTATATAAAAAAGACAAAATTTATGTTGTGACAAGCCTTTATTTTAGCATGTAATTTTGTATTTTTTACACACGTCACAAACAAGTCGAATTTTCATGAAACAACTTTGTAGCCGTGTAGAATGTGAAGATGTATGTACGGATTTTTTGTTTCAATTTTTTGATATTTCAAAATGTATCTAAGATGCATTTCAAAATAAAGGGATCATATGATCCCATGTGTCAAAACACCGCTCCCAGACTACTAAATTGTCATATCTTACTGCAACGTCTCGATGAAATGGTGCGTCTACGGTTATACCAAAGCATCTAAATTCCAAGATAATTCTTAATATTAAAATAAGCTAAAATTTATAGGTTAGATTCTGCCATTTGCGCGATAGCGCAACGGGTCATCTAGTAGGGAAAAGCTTGTGATCGGCCGACCGATCGCGTCGCGGGATCGGTCGCGCTGTCTCTCGCCGCGCTTCGTTTTTGTGGTCCCAGCCGAGCATGCTCACATAGGCACCTCTTTTTTCACGTCGCAACTAGCTAGGTAGCGTGCTCATCTCGCCATGGCTCCTCACCTTGCAATGCGGCTTGCTTTTCTCACGTGGTTTGCACCGCTGCTGCTGCTTTTTTTGCTACTCGTGTACTGCTAGTAGTACTAGTACTACTCGATACAGTGCCTAGCTAGTGCACTGCTACTACTGGCCTACGGGCTGCAAAATATATGTGGTGAGACGCTATGACTCAAATAATATTGTGATACTAGCTAGCTATCGATCTTTCATATTTTTGCGGTGCTACAAAAATGTTAAAGATAAGTTATAATTCTAGAGGCAAAGGTTTATTTAGAATTTGTGGTTGCCGTGCCGAATCGGCGAGTATAGGGTCGCCTTGGACGACATTTTTCGCCACGAAGTTTGTTGAAAACAACATATGGATATTTTCGCAAATAGATCTTACAAGAATTTTGCTAATGTTGGATTAGTTAATTGCTTCAATTGTGATAGTTATGAAATACTATTGTAAATCACTATATGTTTTGTTGTGAAATTTTTTAGCATGGGAAATTGTAAATGTTGTTGACTATTATTGTAAACACCCAATTTTTTTTTGTTTTGTTGTTAATAATTGATATAAATATATTGATGATTTTTTGTATCGATATTTTTTTGCATATAATTTCTTTAGTGTTGGAATTCTTATTTTTTGTTAAAATCATTGCTCACTACTTTTGTAAATACCCAAAAAAATTGATTTTGTTGTTAATTATTATTGTAAATATATTTATGATTTTTTGTAAATATATTTTTGTTATGTGAATTTGTAGTGTTGGAATTCATAAAATCATTCTAGACTATTGTTGTAAACACCCAAATTATTTGTTAGTTTTATTGTTAATTATAGTTGTAAATATATTAGTAATTTGTTGTATGATGTTTTTGGCTTGTGAATTTTAGTGTTGAATTTTTTATTTTTGTTAAAATCATTGTTGACTATTGCTGTAAACACCTAAATTATTTGTTGTTTTTTGAATTTATTATTGTAAATATATTGGTGAATTGTTGTAAATTTTTTTGTGCGGATGCTGAAACTATTGATTTTTGTTGAAATCATTGTTAAGTATTGTGGTAAACACATAACTTTTTGTTGGATTACTTCTATTCGAACAACCAAACAGCTGCACATGGTGGGCTCTCTACTCATATGACAAAAATATAGTAAGTATCGGAAATTCAATTCGGCTCCCGGGTGCGTATGCACCCTCTACCAAATAGCACTATAAGTACTATAAGCAACATCAAAATGTCGTTACATATGGAAACTCGTTAGAATTATAAATGTTAAAACTATATTTATTATAAAAGTAAGTCATTAAAAAGCATACAAGTTTGGTATAAATTATCTTTGATTGTCCATGGGGTAAATATATTTTCCCAGGACTTCTGCCTCTGAGCGGCGGGGCTGAGAATGTGCTCCTTGTGTGTCATATGATCCGGTGTGCCGACCCAGAGCGTCGTATGCGATCGGGAAAAATCCTCGACAGGGATTCAGTCCTGATGTTGGCTATGCAGTACTTGCTTGGGTTGGGGACGATGAACGCCACATCGAATCTTCCTCCATGAAAAGTGCCAATGACACGCATCCCATCGTGGAAGCCTGGTGCGTGCTGCATCCGGATCCCTCTCAGAGCACCGCGTCGTAGAGCATGGTGCTTCCTTGCTCCGGGGAGAGGCTGAGAACCGACGGTAGCAGCGGCAGGCATTGTCTCCTAACGCGGCGCCACTCCGTGCACACGGCAGGAAGCTGATCCGGTTGGTGTAGGAATCGAGGAGGGAGAAGATGTGATCGAGTGGGTCATCTAGAAGCAGGTCCCATGTTCTTCTCGCCATTGTATGTGTCTCGTCGGGCTTGTTGGGGGTGGGGGTGGGGCTGGGGATGGGGAAGAAGTGGATGCTGGGGACATGGAAGAAGTGGAAGCAGGGTAATTTATTTAGAAGAGTAGGTTTTTAATTGGTTTGTGTAATGGCCGCCGTCCATTCCGTAACGGCCGGATTTGTTGCTTGTCTCTGCTTCGTCTTCCCGGCATGCGAGCGAGTGACCGGGCGGGGCCGGAGCTCGCATGTCGCGGCATGGTTGCTCGTGTTCGTCTGCGACCTGTACGAGGTTCTATCCGACTCCTGGAGCATATCTTCCTTTAGACCCTCTGCTTATTTACCTACCACCCCTTTGTCATCCTCTGAGTGCACAGAAGGTGCTTGTTTCTTTGCGTCAGTTGTTTCCACTTGGATTAGTCCGCGGTAGGTGGTCTATCTGCTAGTAGCATTGCATTTTTCTGTGTGCTTAATTTCCCGCTTTGGTATAGTTAGTCTCTTTGATTGGTACATAGCGGTTTCCAATATTTTTCGCTTGTATTAGTTGGCAGCATTCGTTGCTAAAATTCTGCAACCGCTCAAGATGATCAGTGAATTACTTCTTCCGAGCTGGTGATTTTCAGGGTAATTTCCTTTAAAAGTTCATCTCCCTGCCTTTAGCAATACACTTTTACATTCAAACATCCCGCATCTATGAATTTCGACGGGTTTCTTTGATTTATAACCCGCGTTTGCAGCACTTTCTCCTGTATATTGGTAAAACTGCGGTTCTCATTTGAAGAAAAAGAAAACTGCGGTCTTTCTTAGTGTGCAGAGTGACACACATACTTAGCCTCTGTCCCTCTTTCCTGGTTAAAGATCGATTTTCTACCTTTTGTAGCTTACGTCGTGATTTTTTTTTTCCAGGTGTGGCTTAAACTTTTCTGTATAATGTTCACGGATCTCTTTTCCATAGCATCTCAAAATTGGCATCAGGTCTGCTGAGTGGTTGTCTTATTATGTAAATTTCATACTCCCTCTGGTTCCATAGGGAGTTCTAAATTATTGTGCAGCTGGCCAAAGCAAAAGGCCTCATTCTCCCCCCAACCTGCTCTCAGCTCGCTACAGTAACTGCCCTCTTCCCTCTCCTCTCCGGGCCGCTCATTCCTCCTCTCCGCCGGAATAGCCGGCCGGAGATGGAGAGGAGAAGGCACCAGCTGTACATACTTAGGTTTTTCTTCTAGTTTTCGTCCCCTAGTGGCGGCTTGGAGCTGTACCTCAGATCTGGGCGGCAAGATCTGGGTATTAGGATTCTTCTTCTTGTTGTTATGCCTCCGGTGGTCGGAGCATAGAAACGAGGAGGGAGCCACGGTCTCCGCAAATAAAGTAGAGGTCGCGGATCTTCTGATGCTGCTGAGGCGCTGCGAAGCAGAGCCTCCCCTGGCCGGCCATGGAGGCGAGGGGGAGGGGTGATGCTTTCTGCGGCACACGACGGAGCTTCTTCTGGCCGTCCGTGGAGGCGAGGAGGAGAGGCCAAGTTGTGTGCTCTCCCCGGCGGAGCAGAGATCCAGGTACTTCTCTCTGGCTCTGGTTTTGGTGAGTTCTTGGACTGCTCTTCCTCCTCCTTGTGGTCGTGGAGACAGACAGGAGAGCGAGAGCAACAGAGTTCGTCGATCTGGAGTTAAGAGGCACACTGGTGAGTGTGTGGTGCTCACCATGATGGAAGCTCACTATCGGCGGCAGATCTCAAGCGTCGGCGCCTTTAGCCGCCGCTATTTTTGGCCAAGGGGGCCTCTCCGCACCTCGGAAGGAACTGCTCCAGGGAGTATCTACTTCCTACAGGCCTTAGTGCTGAAGGGGAAGATCTTCGATCTTGGCGTGGTGATCCATCCTGGCGACGAACCAAGTGGCGTAGTCCCCGGCGTCGCTGCCAGTGACCATGGTCCAAGATCCAATTATCGACGCGGTGGAGAAGAAGGACCCGATTGCTTTGTTCTTTATCTTTCTGGGATCCTTTTTGTAATTTCTTTGGACTCTTGTGCTATTGCTACTAAAGCCAAGGTCCTTTTTGTAATTGTACCCACCGACTAGTGGAGCTTCTCGGCCCTTCGAGCCTTTATCTGTTCAAAAAAAAAATTGTGCAGCTGTTGATTTCTTGAGGAATGCTCCAGAAGGGAAATATGATGACATTATTGTTGATTCATCAGATTTAATTGGTGAGTTCTTGCTATTACTACATCATACATGCGGCCCTTTTATTTTGATTAAGGATATGAAATCATATTTCAGACTATATGTTTGATTTACATGGTTCTTTTCTTTAAGTACTTGAACTTTTTTTTCACGTTACATATTACAGGGCCAGCCCAGGAATTTATGGTGAAGCCCTTTTCTCAAACAATTGCTAGAGCTAAAGCCTGGCGGTGTTCTTTCTGATCTTGCTGAGAGTATGTCGTTGCACACGCATCTAATCCAGGATATGCTCTCTATCTGTCTTGAGACATTCAAGGGTGGCGTGCATTATGCCTGGCACTACGGAAAAAACAGGCGCTGCCGTGCAGCTAATCTTTGCCATGAGCTCTCGCACGGCAAAGAAATATTTGCAATGCGCAACCGAAAAAACGCACGGTAAAGAACTGCGGCACGGCAAAAATAGACATGAGCGCACAACAAAGAAATCATGCACAGTAAAAAAATAACACAGTGCACGGCAATAAATAAAGACAGCGCACGGTAAAGATTTGACGCACGGCAACAACGCTGGGCATTGGCGTGCCTCACCCTTTGCCGAGTGAATTTGCTGCACGGCAACGTGCAGTTCTTCCGTAGTGCGGGCAAGCGTTCCAACATATCCTAGGTTCTATAGTTCACTGCATCATTTGTACTAGCCTTTCCCTATTCGGGATGCGCCGGCCGTCGGTCGCCCGACACGCATCCGAAAATCGGTTGTTGTTTCTACCGTTCGATCGCAATCTTGTGATTAGCAATCAGTCCATCACCCCTCATGGGGTCTGCTTGCTTTTCTGCTGTTGCCCATGTCAGGCACGTCACGTCGCTTCCCCCTGCATGCGCTACATGCCATGTTGCTTCCTACTTCTAGGCTGAGCATTGAAGGACATACTTACTGGGAGTGGTGTTTTGGAACATGGGAGCATATGCTCCCTCTATTTTAAAATGCATCTTACACATATTTTGAATTTAAAAAAAATTGAAACCAAAAATTTGCATGTAAATGTTCTCGTGCTATACACTTACAAAGTTGTTTCATAAAAAATCGACTTATCATGTGACGTGTGTAAAAGAGACAAAACTCGGTGCTAAAAATAATGCTTTTCAAAAGATAAGTTTTCTCTTTTTTATATAGACCATAAAAAATATTGGTTTTTCGTGAAACTTGACGAACGAACATATATTATGAAGACATACATGTAAATTTTTTTGTTAAATTTTTTCGACATTTCAAAATATGATTTTTTGGTAGAGGGTGCATACGCACCCGGGAGCCGAATTGAATTTCCGTATTTGCTATACATTTATCTATTTATATCACTTAGAAATTTGCATAAATTCAAATTATATGTTGTAAATATAAAAAACTCTGCTATTCACTTTTTATAGTATCATAATTTGTATAGTTTGTATGTAGGTATATTGAGTACAAGTAAGTGCGACCCCCTTTGGCCTATGCCAGGGCGCTCCACGATACCCACGTCCCGCGATTCTTGTGGCGTAGAAACTTGCCTAGCTTACGCCGATTGGGCGAGTTGCTGTACGATGGTTGGTCTGCCTCCACCTTTGGCCCACACGTCAATGCCTGGTTGCTGGAGGCTCAAGGGAGGAGCCCCCGAACCCTACCCTTCTCCCATCCCATTCTCCCTGGCGGCGGCTCCACACCCTCCTCTCCCGTCAGGCAGATCGCTCCCCTCTTCTCTTTCTGGTCGATGAGCGCCTCTGTGTATCCTCCGCCGTCAATCGTTGCTGCAACACGGAGAGGAGGTGGCTGAGGAATGGGGGCAGATGGCATCTACTCTGCTTCCTGATTCGCCACCGCTCTGATGCCGCCGCCGACAGGTACCACCACCCGCCCCAGTTCTCCAGAAACCTCTCTCCTCTCCTCTTTTTTCTATGCTCCCGATCTCTCTGTTGTTATACCCCGGTAATCTCCTCAATGACCCGTGCGTCGGCCGCTGTTGAGAAGAGCAGGTCTACACAAGCAACCTAGGAAGGCCACCGACAGACGCCGCTCCTCGTCGATTCGTCCGCTGCTTTGGTGAAACCAATACTAATTCCAGTTCATTTAACCCGGCCCCTTTTGAGTTCATATTGGCAAGTTGATGGTTACTGATCATCTTTCGAATGCTTTTTGGTATCGTTGGGTGAAAGCGGTAAAGCTAATGTTGATCCAGAAAGTTTTTCTCATATTGACGACGTGGTGGTATCTTTATTCGTACATCTATCGAACACACTTTTCAGACTAATTGTTGCTGTATTTGACTCTGGAAGTGTCCAGATATGTTATTTGGGATCTCTGACGCTCCATTATTTTTAGGTTGATGGATATCATAACAATGAGGAAGCGACATAGTACGAAAGTATTATTGGGAAGAATCTCTAGCAACATGAGGTAGTTCTTAGTCTGACTAGAGGGTCTACTGTCTGTTTCTTTCTAACTTTCTTTTACAAGAACAAGCTACAAAGAGTTAGAGATGTTGGCCCTGGAGACGTACAATATGAGGTATGAAATCTTTGTGTAACACAGACCTTCCATGTGTGTTTACTAATTTTTTGATTGAGTCATTCATTTTTCATGTAGAGACGGAGACTTAATGAGGACACAAAGAACTCCACACCTGCTGAAACACCATAAGAAGAAACATATGGTATGTTAAAATGAAACGTACCGATCATTTTGTTCAGCCATAGACACCCAAATATTGTTTGTCATGTGGACATTGTATTACATGTGTCAAACCAAGCATTTAAAAAACTGACATTCAATGTGTATTGTGGTTTCTTGCAGGGACTTGGGTAAACATCAATGTCGAAGCAGTTGATGGGTTGTACAATTTATGTTTTATTCGTTCACATTCGCTGAATTTATAAATTCTTTCTGATATGTAAGGTTAATTGTCTATTCACAATTCATGCTTAATATATCAGTGTTACGTGGAAATGCAATTGCTACTTGCATTGAATTTTTTCTTGTTTGCGTTGTTATGTTTCCTGCTGTCGAAATGTGTACTGTGGGCAGACTAAAGATGAGGATGTCTACAATATGACTGACAATGTTGGTTTCTAATAGCAAAAAAGTCTGAAAAAAGCAGCTCAACAGAATTCATTCTGAGTGTTGTCCCGCTCCTCTCTATCCTCCAGCTATAAACATGAGTCGTTCAGATCTGCGAAAGAAGAGAAGGGGACGAATCTAGGGGAAAAGTTTGGTGAAAAAGAAGAATGAGGTAATTGTTTTCCAGTGAACAAAATCAAGTTTTTTCTGCCTTTTGATGTCATGGTTTGTGGCAGAGTGAACATATTGCCGCATATATATATGGAAGATAATAAATATGCCGAAGCCTGAATGCTTCATGACTCCAGGAATGATAATGCATATCACCATCTGATAAAGAAAAAAACATTATGTATAATATTTTATTGCATGATAATGATATAACATCATCTTGGAGTAGTCAAACTTTATTTTCTTGATATATATATGTTACATCTCTATATGCTCATGGTATTGAAATTGTATGTTTCTCGAAAAGAAAAGTAGTTACTAGACCAAATATGCTATATGTATTACTGGAAACTGGAAACTGAAGATTCTAATATTTGGTTGGATATCTTTTGCAGGATTTTGAGCCTGCTCCGCCGTTCCATTTGGTTTAGCTTCCCAAAATCAAAGGGACAGGTTCGAATTTCACGATCTAATAATTGCATAATTTAGTGCTCTTTTTTGGCTTTACTTGAGTGTTTTTGGCTGGATAGTCCTTTTTGATAGATAAACATACCAATCCTAATTCTGGACTGAAGCTTCAGGATGTTTCTCTGCTTCCTATTCATATGGGTAGATTTTCTATGTAGTTCCACCTTAATAATAGTTTGTATGTTCCAATATATATTCCTGTTAGGTTCTTAGTTTTTATGTTTATACTACGATGCTTTACTTAATTACACCACAATCATGTACGGAACTAAATAGTATTTTGTTCCCCCTGCCCCCTCAAATCAGGTTTGCATAAAAAATCGTTTTGTGTTCTTGATCAAATTATTGCTACATATTACGATAGCTATGTGGTTTAAAATAAAGATACAAAAATTACATGCCCTTCCTTTATTTACGTCTACGTTTCTAAAGCTTGACTATATATGTTAGTCAATACCTTAAACGACATTGAAATTTGTGTTACACTGTTATGCTATGTTGTTAGCAGTAAAAACATCAGTGAGGTTTTAGAAAAATTATTTAGAAATTTTACTGATCATATGTTTACAAGCATATCCTATATAATGGTTCTTCTCTAATTTAAGTTTAAGCACTTCTAATTCACTGCTTGGTGAACTGAATTGATCAAAGGATGCAGAGTTATCTTTTTTTCTTTAGGAACCCGCTAGCTAGATTGGTTACTATGCCTCTGGGAAGGTGAAATAGTAAGGTTTTGAATGATTATGACCCCACCTCTTATCATCCTATTTCTTCTAGATTAATTATTGTTTTTGAATTTATCTACATGTGAGCATAACAACTATGCACTGTGCATAGGGCTGTATCATCTTTTGTTACATTGGATAAATCGTCTCGAAACAAAATACATTCAATGAGTCTCTGTACTGTAGTGAGCTCATCCAATCTGCGATCAGTGTCTTGATCCAAGCTTCTCTAGCATGAATACTGCTCTAGGTCTTGTACATATACCATAATTTGCAGGCAGACAGTCAGACGGAATATAGCCCCATTCATCATACAATGTTGATACTCAATACACAATAAGCTTGGAAATAATAAATTGGGTAAGAATGCTAATCTTTTCGTTTTTCTTTAAATTTGTTCTACTCATTTCCTGTTGTAGGTTCATGAATCATGAGTATCATAGGCAGGGCTGACTACATCATCTTTTGCCTTGTATCAGGTCGTTTGGTCATCTTTGTTCTTCACACAGATATGCACAGGCAGAGCACAACAGCATTCCAAACCGAGGCTGCTCAGCATGTTTTGGTGTCCATCAGATTCCTTCTTTTTTCATGTTTACTGTTGGCATTAGCATTTGTTTCAAGTGATGTTTATTCTCGTATTTGTAAAGCATTGATTCATTCAGTTCAGTAGCACCCAGCCTGATGTAATGTTTCTGATTCTTGTGAACTGTTGTGCACCTACCTACCTGATGAATTACTAAGAGGCGTTGGTGCCAAAACAGTTGGAAAATTCCGTCTAATCTTCCCATGGTTGGCAGTTTGCTTTAAAATTATCTTGTGCTACGTCGAACCGGTTCAGAGAATCGGAGACTCGGGTCAAAAAAGAAAAAAGCGACCAGAACCTATATTGTGCTGTAGCGGACCTGTATGGAAGAGCTGGGCCAGGATTAGTGCGCA
This sequence comes from Lolium rigidum, assembly GCF_022539505.1. Taxonomy (NCBI): domain Eukaryota; kingdom Viridiplantae; phylum Streptophyta; class Magnoliopsida; order Poales; family Poaceae; genus Lolium; species Lolium rigidum. Next base: position 261,745,673 of record NC_061508.1, read on the forward strand.
GGAAGAGCGGGGCCGGGATTAGAGCGAGATTGGCCCGCACCTGGCCGGTCAGGAGCCGCCCCAGGGGGCGGCCCAACTACTAGTATGTGTTATGTGTGTATGTATGCATAGGTATGTTCACGTCTATTTTAATATCCTTAAATATCATAGTAGAGATTTGTAATACGTGATATCTAACAAATATTAACTTCATTCCAAATTTATTGACTCATTTTTTCCTAGATACCACACATGTATTTAGACCCATTTTAGTGTGCAAATACACGCGTATGTAGATAAAACTGACTCAATTAATTTGGAACGGAGGATATATCTATTTAGGGAGTACTGTACCACCATTCTTAAATAGGAGTACTCCCTAAGTATTTTGATCCGAAAACGATGCCCCCAACTATTTATTTCAGCCATCCATTAGATTTACTTTTGGTGAGGTGAGTAGTGTTGATCCTTCGCAGATAGCTAACTCACGCAAATTCGAAAATTCGTTTCTGTACACTTCTGCAACCGGTGCTTCGCCTCTGGCTGTGTCAAAAACAAGAACGGTGTAGATGTTTCCACACCCCTTAGTAAGAGAGGCATGATCATAAAATTTTAAAATCTAACATGTACTTACAGCTCCGTAATGGCCCGTATGACTCGTGTTGTCTTGTATGAGTAATTTATGTATACGTACTAATATGGTCACATGACCTGGAGGAAGACGCCTACCCCACCACGATGGTCGATGCGCCGGAGGAAGAAACCCACGCGCACAAACATGAGAACCCGACCCCATAGGATCGAGCAGAGACCATAACCCTAGCCTCGCCGAGAGCAGAGGGTACCCTCCGTCGATGGACTGGCGGATCTAGAGCAGCCACGATATCACAGGGATGGCGGAGACGACCGGCGCCCGTAGCACCCTTAATTAGGAGGATCCCTGCCGGTGTAGAAATTTCGTCATCTGGCGGCACCGTCGTCGGATCCCAGTGGATGCGTACCTAACCAACAGGTTTCAAAATCACGTGTATATAGACGGGTATATATGGGCTGGATATGGATTTTGGTGGGCCTATGGTAGGAAAAAAAACCTGAATATAACCCCTCAACTTCGGTTAGGCAATAGTAGAAAACGAGCCTTTCGTTCGGAGCTGCCCGGAGCATTAATCCCGGTCGTGTTTGAATCCGGGACTAATGTGATCCCGGTTTGTAACACCAAACCGGAATAAAGGTTTTCTGGTTTTTTTTGGCTCCACACACCACCCCCACCCCCGTGGATCACTTTTTCAGCTTTGTAAATACAAAAGAAAATGATAGAAAATTTAAAATAAAAAATCATTTTACATTTAGGTAGGTTAGGTGATCTAGTTATTACGAAAAATAACAAACATGAATTCTAATATTTTTTTGCGAATACACTGTATTTTTTTGGTAAATTGGGAATATCTTTTGCATACGAACTCGAAAAAAATGTTTAATATATGAAAATGTATCTACGCAAAAAGTTACATCCGAATGCATCCGAATGCACCCTGGTTAGCCAATTTTTAGATTCTCAAACTGCCAAAGGGAAGTATGATAATTTTCAAGTTTTAAGTTTTGCAAAACATTTTAATTGTTATTTATTTATTCAAGATTATTATTACATCATTACTTTTTTATTAAAAAATTATTTAGAATTCAAACAATAAAGAAGTGTGGCATCATGATTCATGACCAAGAGGTTAATACGATTGATATGATACTAGTATCAATAACATACGCGCGGATCACTTGAAAGTGGAACAGAAGAAACTGAGATGTTAAATGTGCTAGTGCTAGAGCAGAGTATAGAGTATGGGTGACTGAGTGGGAAGTTTGACCACAAGTGAGCAATTTAACCTAAGATTAAGTGTAAATAAAGATTAAACTAGTCAAATAACCGAAATACTAGAAATTCTGGCAAAAAATAGAGAAAGGGAGTGAAAATAATTAGGAGAAAAATTGAATAAAAAATAGCCGTCATGACTTTTAGTCCCGATTGGTGTTACATGTTGAGTAACATATTATATAGGTATAGGTCCCCGTGTTTTCTCAGGGTTGTACCTGTAATTGTACAGGTGTCCGCCTATATATACATGAGCAGCCGGCCCTATTGGTGTTGTGCAATCTCTAATAACTCTTCTACATGGTATCAGAGGCCCTTCGGCCCTGACCTAGCCGCCGCCCCACCTCCCTTGGGCGCCGCCGGCCCCTCTCCCCCTAGCCCTAGCCGCTGCCCCTTCCTCCTTGGGCGCCACCGGCTTCACCCAACCCTAGCCGCCTCCTTCCCCATCTTGGGCGCCGCCGGCCTCCACCTCAAACCCTAGCCGCTTCCGCCTCCCACCACCACCACCGCTTCCACCATGGCCGGTTTCTCCTCCTCCGGCTCTGACCCCTTCAACTCCCCCCGCTCCGGCAGCAGCAACCCCTTCGCCGACCCCTCCGTCGCTGTCATCCGCGACATCCCCATCGCCGAGCGCGTGTCGGTGAAGCTCTCCACCACCGCTGCCAACTTCTTCCCGTGGAAGACCTACTTTGGGCTGATCTTCCGCGAGTATGATCTCCTCGATCACGTCGACGGCACCATCGACCTCCTCGCCATGCCGCATGACCCCGAGTGGCTCGCGATCGACGCCACCATCATCCGCTGGTTCTACCAGACCGTCTCCAACGACATCTTCCGCACCGTCGTCCGCGACGGCGACTCCGCCCGCACGGTCTGGGCTAAGATCACCGGTCTCTTCACCGACAACAAAATCCAGCCGGTCACCTTCCTCCAGCAGGAGTTCTTCGGCACCCACCAGAACGACCTCTCTCTCGACGAGTACGCCCTCAAGCTGAAGAGCCTCTCCGACGAGCTCCGTGACTTGGAGTTCCCGATCGATGACAAGATCATGCTCTCCACCCTGTCGGCGGGTCTCGGTGAGGATCTCAGCAACGCCGCCTCCAACCTCACGCTCCTCACCACGCCCACCTTCGAGCAGGCCGTGGCCTACCTGCGCGTCGAGGAGCGCCGCCTCAAGCATCTCCGGGCTCGGGCGGCCCACACCGCCTTCGTCGCTGGCTTCTCCCGTGGTGCCCAGACTCCCGCGCCTCACGCCCCTGCGCCTCGTCCAATGGGTCTGCCGCCGGGTTTTCCCGCCGCCGGCCAGCCGCCCGGTCAGACCGGACCGTGGACCGGCCAGTCCGGTCACCAGGCCGGCCAGACCGGCCCCTGGACTGGCCACGCCGGCGCTCAGGCCGGCCAGACCGGCCCCTGGACCGGGCAGTCGGCTCCTTCTGGCGGTAGCCGCCGCGGCCGTCGTCGCCGTGGCGGTGGCAACGGTGGCGCCAATGCCACCGCCCCCGCGCCTCGTCCCCCGCAGTACACCGCCCCTCCGTCATGGACTGCCGGTCACAACCCGTGGACCGGGGTGGTTCACGCCTACTCCATGCCCGTGCCGCGTGCCCCCTACCCGGGCATCATGGGGCCGCGTCAAGCCACCTACCAGGCGTTCTACGCAGCGCCCCAGCCGGCCCCGGCCTACACCGCCCCCCCGGGCGCGACCCCGTGGGATCCCGCGTTCCTGACCGCCCTCCAGAGCGCCCCCTCCGCTGGGGCGTATGGTGGCGGTGGCGACTGGTTCATGGACACCGGCGCTTCCGCGCATATGGCTGCGCACCCCGGTAACCTCTCATTTTCTACACCCGCTTCCACTTCCTCTCACATCATCGTTGGCAACGGTCATGCTCTTCCTATTACTCACACTGGTTTTGTCTCTTTTCCTTCCACTTCCACTTCCACTCCTCTCTCTCTCCATAACGTTCTTGTTTCTCCTGACTTGATTAAAAATCTTGTTTCCGTTAAGTCTTTCTATCGTGATAACCCTGTGACTGTGGACTTTGACGCTTTTGGTTTCTCTGTCAAGGATGGTCGTACCCGGATGCTCCTCCACCGATGTGACAGCCCCGGAGATCTCTACCCCGTTGGCGCGGCCTCCACCACCACCGGCCGCCCACTCGCCCTCTCCGCCGGTGTCGATCTTTGGCACGCCCGTCTTGGCCATCCTAGCTCCGCCACTCTGCGTCAAATAATGGCTTCTCCTTTACTTGTAATAAAACGGATGCCCACTCTTGTGAGGCATGTCGTCTAGGCAAACATGTTCGCCTTCCATTTAGTTCCTCCTCCACAGTCGCGTCTTTTCCATTTCAACTTATTCATAGTGATGTTTGGACCTCTCCGGTTCCGAGTAATTCTGGTTATAATTATTATCTTGTGATCCTTGATGATTACTCGCATTTTGTATGGACTTTTCCCCTTCGCCGTAAATCAGATGTTGCCGCCCCCTCACTGCCTTCTTCGCCTTCGTCTCCACTCAGTTCGGTCGCCCCATCCACGCCTTACAAACCGACAACGGCAAGGAGTTCGACAACATCACCATTCGCTCACTTCTCTCCACGCACGGCGCCGTCTTCCGCCTCACGTGTCCATACACTTCTTCACAGATAGGTCGTGCCGAACGGATGCTTCGTACGCTCAACGACTGCGTCCGAACCCTTCTGTTTCACGCCTCCATGCCCACGCGATTCTGGCCAGATGCTCTCGCCACGGCGACTCTCCTCATCAACATCCGCCCGTGTCGTGTGCGTTGGTCCTACACGCCTCATCACCTTCTCTACGGTGCACCGCCCGCCTATGATGACCTTCGCATCTTCGGCTGCCGGTGTTATCCTAACACTGCCACCACCGCCGCGCATAAGCTCGCGCCGCGCTCTCTCCCTTGTGTGTTTCTCGGCTACCCCGCCAACACCAAGGGCTACCGCTATTACGACCCGGTCTCCCATCGTGTCCTCACTTCCCGGCACGTGTACTTTGACGAGTTGGTTTTTCCGTTTCATCAGGGACTCTCGGCGCCACCTCCGACGACGCCCCCGGCGCCCGCTGGCCCTCCCGCAGCCTTGCGCCGACGACTGACCGTGGTGGCGCCCTCTGCGCCGGCCCCGCCTGGTCCCTCGGCGTCTCCGTCGCCTGCGGCGGCTCTCGCGCCCGCGGCGCCCCAGTCGCCCGAGACGCCTGAGGCGCCCGAGCGCCCGTCGCCCGCGGCGTCTCCTAGCGCCCCCGTCGCCCGCGGCGTCTCCCTCGACCGCCTCCTCATCGGCCGCCTCATCGGCCGCCTCGTCGCCCGTCTCGCCGCCTGCCTCGCCGTCCGTCGCTGCGGTCCCTGGGCCCATGCTCACCCGCGCACGTGCGGGCGTGCGGCGGCCGTCTACATGCTACCCCGCCGACCAGTACGTCTGCGCGGCGCTTCGGTCCACCGCGTGCGCCATGCCACGGGCCGGCGGCAGACAGCGTCCTGCCGCACGACGGCGGCGCGCTCCGTCCAAGCCGCCGACCCGGCCCGGCCGCCGCCGGTCCCGGCCGGTTGTCGCTCCGCCGACCAACCCGGCCCGCCGCCCGGTGCTCCGCGCGCCCGGCTCCGCCTGCCGCCCGGTCGACAGCCGGCTCTGCTGGCGAGCCGGCTCCCGACCGGCCGCGACCGCTCCTTCGCCGGTGCCCACCTCGGCTCGCGCCGCCTTGCGCGACCCGCATTGGCGCGCCGCCATGCAGGAGGAGTACGACACGCTGCAGCGCAATAGGACCTGGGAGCTCGTTCCCCGGCCCCCTCGCGCAAACGTCATCACCGGCAAATGGGTCTTCAAGCACAAGCTCGGCTCTGACGGTACTCTCGAGCGCTACAAGGCGCGCTGGGTCGTGCGCGGTTTTCGGCAGCGCGCTAGCGTCGACTTCACGGATACGTTTGCCCCGGTCGTCAAAGCGGGCACGATCCGCACAGTGTTGCACCTCGCCGCGTCTCGCGCGTGGCCAGTGCATCAGATGAACGTCTCCAACGCCTTCCTTCATGGCCATTTGCAGGAGCAGGTGTACTGTTAGCAGCCCATCGGCTTCGTCGACACCGAGCGCCCCGATGACGTGTGCTTGCTCTCTCGGTCCCTGTATGGACTGAAGCAGGCGCCTGGTACCAGCGCATCGCCGGCTTCCTGCATCAGCTTGGCTTCCGCTCCACGCGCTCCGATGCGTCGCTGTTCGTCTACCGGACCGGCAACGACATGGCATACCTGCTGCTGTACGTCGACGACATCATCCTGACGGCCTCCACCGCTGGTCTTCTTCGACAGCTCACCGACAGTCTTCGCGCTGAGTTCGCGTTGAAGGATCTTGGCCCGCTCCACTACTTCCTCGGCATCGAGGTTGTCCGGCGTGCGGACGGGTTCTTTTTTCATCAGCGGAAGTATGCCCACGAGCTTCTCGAGCGTGCAGGGATGCTTAGCCGCAACCCTGCGCCTACTCCTGTCGACACGAAGGCCAAGCTCTCCGCCGGTGATGGGTCGGCGGCGTCCGACGCGCCGTTCTACCGCTCCATCGTCGATGCTCTCCGGTACCCGACGTTGACGCGACCCGAGCTCCAGTACGCCGTGCAGCAGGTGTGCTTGCACATGCATGCTCCTCGGGATGCTCATTGGGCCGCGGTGAAGCGGATTCTCCGCTACGTCTGTGGTACCATGGGCTACGGCTTGTCGTTGCATGCTTCGCCCACGACGTCGACTGACCTCGTCGCCTACTCGGACGCGGACTGGGCGGGTTGCCCGGATACGCTCCGCTCCACCAGCGGCTACTGCGTCTACCTCGGCTCATCGCTCGTCTCTTGGTCCTCCAAGAGGCAGCCCACCGTGTCTCGCTCCAGTGCTGAGGCGGAGTACCGCGCCGTGGCTAATGCTGTGGCTGAGTGCATGATACGTCTCCAACGTATCTATAATTTCTGATGTTCCATGCTAGTTTTATGACAATACCTACATGTTTTGCTCACACTTTATAATATTTTTATGCATTTTCCGGAACTAACGTATTAACAAGATGCCGAGGTGCCAGTTCCTGTTTTCTGCTGTTTTTGGTTCCAGAAAGGCTGTTCGGGCAATATTCTCGGAACTGGACGAAACAAAAGCCCACGATCTTATATTTCACGGGAAGGTTCCGGAAGTCCGAAGGGGAGACGAGGAAGGGCCAGCGGGGACCCACACCATATGGCGGCGCGGGTGGCCCCCTGGCTGCGCCAGCCTATGGGGAGGGGGCCCCTTGGCTCCTCCGACTCCGCCTCTTCGCCTATAAAATCCCTCGTGATCTAAAAACCCGACACCAATTGACGAAACTCCAGAAAGACTCCAGGGACGCCGCCGCCATCGCGAAACTCCGTTTCGGGGGACAGAAGTCTCTGTTCCGGCACGCCGCCGGAACGGGGAATTGTCCCCGGAGTCATCTCCATCGACACCACCGCCATCTTCATCGCCATAGCTGTCTCCCATGATGTGGAGGGAGTAGTTCTCCCCGAGGCTGAGGGCTCTACCGGTAGCTATGTGGTTCATCTCTCTCTCCCATGGTGTGATCTTTATGTGATCATGAGCTTTGTATCACTATTAATCTATGTGCTACTCTAGTGATGTTATTAAAGTAGTCTATTCCTCCTCCATGATGTAATGTTGACGAGTGTGTGCATCATGTAGTACTTGGCGTAGGTTATGATTGTAATCTCTTGTAGATTATGAAGCTAACTATTACTATGATACTCTAGATGCGTCTATTCCCCTTTAATATGCAACTGTTGGAAGTGTATGCTATGTCACGGTGTCGATCTGAATTGCAATGGTCTATTATGCACTCGTAGTGTGATTCCTTAAATATGAACTCGGAGGTTGTGGAGCTTGTTTACTCCGGCTTGAGGTGTGCTCTTGTAGCCCTACACAATGAATGGTGTTTATTACCCAACAAGAGAGTGTTTGAGAGTAGTATTTATTTATTCAATTATGTGATCATTGTTGAGAGTGTCCACTAGTGAAAGTATGATCCCTAGGCCTTGTTTCTAAGCATTGAAACACCGTTTCCAACAAGTTCTGTTACATGTTTGCTTGCTGCCATCTTTATTTCAGACTGTAATTACTACTTATAATCATCCATATTACTTGTATCTTACTATCTCTTCGCCGAACTAGTGCACCTATACATCCGACAAGTGTATTAGGTGTGTTGGGGACACAAGAGACTTCTTGTATCGTAATTGCAGGGTTGCTTGAGAGGGATATCTTTGACCTCTACCTCCCCGAGTTCGATAAACCTTGGGTGATTCACTTAAGGGAAACTTGCTCGTTGTTCTACAAACCTCTGCTCTTGGAGGCCCAACACTGTCTACGGGAATAGAAGCGTGCGTAGACATCAAGCTATTTTACAGCGCCGTTGCCGGGGAGGTAAGGTAAAGGTGTTCACATCCTCCGACTACTAAGCTATTTCCTAGCACCTGTTTCCGGTGTGTGAGTGCTCGAAGCTATTTCCTTTAGATTCTACAATTGCATCTTTTTGTTTCTTGTTTTTATTTTTCACTAGTTAGGCATAATGGAAAACAACAAAAATATTAGAGATCTTTATAGAACTTTATCTTGAGTTAGGACATGAGGTGTTTGAAGAGAAAATTAAAAAACCTATGGAACTTTATATGCATGATAATGGCAATGTTATTAGTATGAATGCTTTGAACACCATTGTTGCTAATGCTATGGAAAATTCTAAGCTTGGGGGAGCTGGTTTTGATGAGCATGATATTTTTAGTCCCCCAAGCATGGAGGAGAAGATTTACTTTGATGATACTTTACCTCCTATATATGATGATTACAATGATGACTATCATATTTTCAGTCCACCTACTATTGAGGAGAAAATTAATTATGATTACAAATTTACAATATGCCTCCTATATATGATGATTATGGTGATGAGAATAATAATGATAGCTATTTTATTGAGTTTGCTCCCACTACAATTAATAGTAATGACTATGCTTATGTGGAGAGTAATAATTTTATGCATGTAGCTCATGATAAGAATGTTTCATGTGATAGTTATATTGTTGAGTTTGTTCATGATACTACTGAAAGTTATTATGAGAGAGGGAAACATGGTTATATGCATCTTAATAATATTCAGTTTCCCCTCTTAATGTTAAGAATCTTGATGTTGCGCTTGTGTTTACCTTTCGTATGCTTATTGCATTATGCTTACATGAACTTGTTTATTTACAAGATTCCTATGCATAGGAAGCGGGTTAGGCTTAAATTTGTTTCATACTTGCTTTTTGATGCTCTCTTTTGTTTCAACTCTCATCCTTATGTGAGTGCATCATTAAAATTGCTGAGCCCATCTTAATGGCTATAAAGAAAGCACTTCTTGGGAGATAACCCATGTTTTTATTTTGCTACTGTTTTGTTGTGTCTTGGAAGTTGTTACTACTGTAGCAACCTCTCCTTTATCTTTATTTTATTGCATTTTTGTGCCAAGTAAAGTCTTTGATAGTAAGGGTGATACTAGATTTGGATTACTGCGCAGAAACAGATTTCTTGCTGTCACGAATTTGAGTAGACCTCTCTGTAGGTAACTCAGAAAAATCTGCCAACTTTCGTGTGTGATCCTCGGATATGTACGCAATTTTCATTCAATTTGAGCATTTTCATCTGAGCAAGTTAAGTGCCTCTGAAAAATTCGTCTTTACGGATCTGTTCTGTTTTGACAGATTCTGCCTTTTATTTTGCATTGCCTCTTTTGCTATGTTGAATGGATTTCTTTGTTCCATTAACTTTCAGTAGCTTTGTGCAATGTCCAGAAGTGTTAAGAATGATTATGTCACCTCTGAATATGTGAATTTTTGATTATGCACTAACCCTCTAATGAGTTTGTTTTGAGTTTGGTGTGGAGGAAGTTTTCAAGGGTCAAGAGAGGAGGATGATACAATATGATCAAGAAGATTGAAAAGTCTAAGCTTGGGGATGCCCCCGTGGTTCATCCCTGCATATTTCAAGAAGACTCAAGCATCTAAGCTTGGGGATGCCCAAGGCATCCCCTTCTTCATCAACAACTTATCAGGTCACCTCTGGTGAAACTATATTTTTATTCCGTCACATCTTATGTGCTTTACTTGGAGCGTCTGTGTGCTTTTATTTTTGTTTTGTTATTTTCATTCTCTGAATAAATTCATGCTTATCTGGGAGAGAGACACGCTCCTCTTTTTCATATTAACACTAGTGTTCTTCGCTTTTACTTTTAATGTTCAATGGCAAAAGTTGAAAGCCGCTTCATTGCTATTTGGTTGGAAACAGAAAATGCTTCATGTGGTAGTTGGTATATTTTCTTGAATAATTTGATACTTGGCAATTGTTTTGAACTCTCAAATAGATCATGTTTAAGCTCTTGCATCATGTACTTTGCACCTATTAATGAAGAACTACCATAGAGCTTGTTGAAATTTGGTTTGCATGATTGGTCTCTCTAAAGTCTAGATATTTTCTGGTGAAGTGTTCGAACAACAACGAAGACAGTGTAGAGTCTTATAATGCTTGCAATATGTTCTTATGTAAGTTTTGCTGTACCGGTTCATACTTGTGTTTGCTTCAAACAACCTTGCTAGCCCAAGCCTTGTACTGAGAGGGAATACTTCTCGTGCATCCAAATCCTTGAGCCAAAACCTATGCCATTTTTGTCCACCATACCTACCTACTATGTGGTATTTTTCTGCCATTCCAAGTAAATTGCTTGCGTGCTACCTTTAAAAAAATTTCATTCCTTGTCTTTGCAATATATAGCTCATGGAAAAATAGCCTTAAAAACTATTGTGGTAAAGAATATGTAGCTTATGTATCTTATTTCTTATAAGTTGCTTGTTGAGCGGTAACCATGTTTCTGGGGACGCCATCAACTATTACACCTTTGTTGAATATCATGTGAGTTGCTATGCATGTTCGTCTTGTCCGAAGTAAGGGTGATTTATCATGATCAAATGGTTTGAGTATGCATATTGTTAGAGAAGAACATTGGGCCGCTAACTAAAGCCATGAATCATGGTGGAAGTTTCAGTTTGGACATCAATCCTCAATCTCTTATGAGAATACTATCTGTTGTTGAATGCTTATGCATTAAAGAGGAGTCCATTATCTGTTTTCTATGTTGTCCCGGTATGGATGTCCTTAGTTGAGATTTATCAAAAACGAGAAACCAAATGCGATCTATCTCCTTGGACCTTTGTACAGGCAGCATAGAGGTACCCCTTTGTGACACTTGGTTAAAACATATGTTATGCAATGATAATCCATGTAAATCCAAGCTAATTAGGACAAGGTGCGAGCACTATTGGTATTCTATGCATGAGGCTTGCAACTTATAGGATGTCTTATGCATAACACATATGAATTATTACTACCGTTGACAAAATTGTTTCTATGTTTTCAAAATGAAAAGCTCTAGCACAAAAATAGTAATCCATGCTTCCCTCTGCGAAGGGCCTTTCTTTTACTTTATGTTGAGTAAGTTTACCTACTTCTTCCTATCTTAGAAGCAAACACTTGTGTCAACTGTGTGCATTGATTCCTACATACTTGCTTATTTGCATTCATCATATTACTTTGTGTTGACAATCATCCATGAGATATACATCCATGAGATATACATGTTGAAGTTGAAAGCAACTGCTGAAACTTATATCTTCCTTTGTGTTGCTTCAAAATCTTCTACTAAGAATTTATTGCTTTATGAGTTAACTCCTATGCAAGTCTTAATGATGCTTGTCTTGAAAGTACTATTCATGAAAAGTCTTTGCTATATGATCAGTTGCTTAGTCATTGTCTTTACCATTGCTTTGAATCACTTCATTCATCTCATATGCTTTACAATAGTATGATCAAGATTATGATAGTAGCATGTCACTTCAGAAATTATTCTTGTTATCGTTTACCTACTCGAGGGCGAGTAGGAACTAAGCTTGGGGATGCTTGATATGTCTCCAACATATCTATAATTTCTTATGTTCCATGCTAGTTTTATGACAATACCTACATCTTTTGCTCACACTTTATAATATTTTTATGCATTTTCCGGAACTAACCTATTAACAAGATGCCGAAGTGCCGGTTCTGTTTTCTCGCTATTTTTGGTTCCGTAAAGGCTGTTCGGGCAATATTCTCGGAATTGGACGAAACAAAAGCCCACGATCTTATATTTCCACGGAATGTTCCGAAGTCCGAAGGAGAGACGGAGGAGGGCCAGCGGGGACCCACACCATAGGGCGGCGTGGGTCCCACCACGGCCGCGCCGCCATGTGGTGAGGGAGCCCCCTGGTTCCCTCCGACTCCGCCTCTTCGCCTATAAAATCCCTCGTGACCTAAAAACCCGACACCAATTGACGAAACTCCAGAAAGACTCCAGGGACGCCGCCGCCATCGCAGACCTGCTGCTGTATGTCGACGACATCATCCTGACGGCCTCCACCGCTGGTCTTCTTCGACAGCTCACCGACAGTCTTCGCGCTGAGTTCGCGTTGAAGGATCTTGGCCCGCTCCACTACTTCCTCGGCATCGAGGTTGACCGGCGTGCGGGACGGGTTCTTTTTCATCAGCGGAAGTATGCCCACGAGCTTCTCGAGCGTGCGGGGATGCTAACCGCAACCCTCGCGCCTACTCCCTGTCGACACGAAGGCCAAGCTCTCCGCCGCTGATGGGTCGGCCGGCGTCCGACGCGCCGTTCTACCGCTCCATCGTCGGTGCTCTCCAGTACTTGACGTTGACGCGACCTGAGCTCCAGTATGCCGTGCAGCAGGTGTGCTTGCACATGCATGCTCCTCGGGATGCTCATTGGGCCGCGGTGAAGCGGATTCTCTGCTACGTCTGTGGTACCATGGGCTACGGCTTGTCGTTGCATGCTTCGCCCACGACGTCGACTGACCTCGTCGCCTACTCGGACGCGGACTGGGCGGGTTGCCCGGATACGCGCCGCTCCACCAGCGGCTACTGCGTCTACCTCGGCTCATCGCTCGTCTCTTGGTCCTCCAAGAGGCAGCCCACTGTGTCTCGCTCCAGCGCTGAGGCGGAGTACCGCGCCGTGGCTAATGCTGTGGTTGAGTGCATGATACGTCTCCAACGTATCTATAATTTCTGATGTTCCATGCTAGTTTTATGACAATTCCTACATGTTTTGCTCACACTTTATAATGTTTTTATGCATTTTCCGGAACTAACCTATTAACAAGATGCCGAGGTGCCAGTACCTGTTTTCTGCTGTTTTTGGTTCCAGAAAGGCTGTTCGGGCAATATTCTCGGAATTGGACGAAACAAAAGCCCACGATCTTATATTTCACGGAAGGTTCCAGAAGTCCGAAGGGGAGACGAGGAAGGGAAGCAGGGGACCCACACCATATGGCGGCGCGGGTGGCCCCCTGGCCACGCCAGCCTATGGGGAGGGGCCCCCCTGGCTCCTGCGACTCCGCCTCTTCGCCTATAAAATCCCTCGTGACCTAAAAACCCGACACCAATTGACGAAACTCCAGAAAGACTCCAGGGATGCCGCCGTGATACGTCTCCAACGTATCTATAATTTCTGATGTTCCATGCTTGTTTTATGACAATACCGACATGTTTTGTTCACACTTTATGTCATTATTATGCGTGGAACTAACCTATTGACGAGATGCCGAAAGGCCAGTTGCTGTTTTCTGCTGTTTTTGGTTCCAGAAAGGCTGTTCGGGCAATATTCTCGGAATTGGACGAAATCAACGCCAAACCTCCTATTTTTCCCGAAGGCTCCAGAACACCGAAGAAGAGTCGGAGAGGGGCCAGGGGGCCACCACACCATAAGGCGGCGCGGGCCAGACCCTGGCCGCGCCGGCCTAGGGTGGGGCCACCCTGTCAGCCCTCCTGCGCCGCCTCTTTGCCTATATAACCCCTTTCGACCTAAAAACGCAGTACCTCTTGACGAAACTCCAGAAAGACTCCAGGGGCGCCGCCACATCGCGAAACTCCAATTCGGGAGACGAAGTCTC
>NC_061508.1:261759652-261800954 GCF_022539505.1 Lolium rigidum
GAGCATTTACAGTGAATCCTTCATCGAAACTTCTTGTCAACACCTTCTGCTCCTCGTTGGGTTCGACACTCTTATTTATCTAAAGTACTACGATACACCCCCTATACTTGTGGGTCATCAATTGCCTGCAAAATAATCAAGATATCACATGTTTCTTGTACGGGGAGGCTGACATCGGGGACCCATGAGCCAGCAGTGTCGTCAACGTTTTAAAGGCGGAAGGGAATCGAAAGAAAAAATAAACCAAAAATCCGTTGGTAAAAAAATCCAAGAAAAGAAACATTTATCGTTCTAGGAGGATAACATGCGTGACCCTTGAGGCAGCAGCATCCTCAACGTTTCCAAGGCGGCACAGGATAAAAAAAAGACAAAATAGCCAGAAATTAGGGGTCAAAATAACTCCAAGAAAGGAAAGGTTTATTGTTCATATAGGCTGACATGTGGGACCCATGAGCCAGCAGGTTCCTCAACGTTTCAAAGGTGGCATGACATCAAAATAAAAAGGCAAGTGACGAAATATCAGGACCCGAAAATAATCCAAGAAAAGAAACTTTTATTGTACATAGAGGATGACATGCGGGTCCCATTTTACAGTAGCAGTCTCAACCTTTCCAAGGTAGCACGGGATCAAAAGAATAAAGAAGTAGCCAGAAATCAGGGGTCAAAAAATCCAAGAAAAAAAGATTTCAATTGGGCTGCATCTGGCCATCTGGGCCTTCGAACTATCGTGCTGGACGCCTTTTGACTCGTACAATTTCAGCCAGCTCGGAAACAAGGAGATTCAATATATAAGTTTGTTTATGTAAAAAATAAAGATTCAATTTATCCGTTTGCAAAGCTCGGAGCGAAATACAATGTTCATTGTCTGCAAAATAATCAAGATATCACATGTTTCTTGTACGGGGAGGCTGACATCGGGGACCCATGGGCCAGCAGCGTCGTCAACGTTTTAAAGGCGGCTGGGGATCGAAAGAAAAAATAAAACAAAAATTAGTTGGTAAAAAATGCAAGAAAATAAACATTTATCGTTCTGCGAGGATGACATGCGGGACCCACGAGGCAGCATCATCCTCAACGTTTCCAAGGCGGCACAGGATTAAAAAAACGCAAAATAGCCAGAAATTAGAGTTCAAAATAACTCCAAGAAAGGAAACTTTTATTTTTCGTAGAGGATGACATACGGGACCCATGACTCGGCAGCTTACTCAACGTTTCAAAGGCGGCATGTGATCGAAAGAAAAATGCAAGTGACCAAATATCAGGAGCCAAAAATAATCCAAGAAAAGAAACTTTATTGTACATAGAGGATGACAGGCGGGTCCCATTTTGCAGCAGCGGTCTCAACATTTCAAACGTGGCTTGAGATCAAAAGAAAAAAAAAGTAGCCAGAAATTAGGGGATAAAAAAACTCCAAAAAAAGAAATTTTATTGTACATAGAGGATGACATGCAGGTCCCATGAGTCAGCACCTTACTCAACGTTTCCAAGGCGGCAGGGGATCAAAAGGAAAAGGAAATAGCCAAAAATCAGAGGGTGAAAAAATCCAAGAAAACAAACTTTTATAGTACATAGATAATGACATGCGGGTCCCATGAGCCAGCAGGTTCCTCAACGTTTCAAATGTGGCATGTGATAGAAAGAAAAAGGCAATTGAACAAATATCAGGAGCAAAAAATAATCCAAGAAAAGAAACTTTGATTGTACATAGAGGATGACATGCGGGTCCCATTTAGCAGCAGCGGAATCACCGTTTGAGAGGTGGCACGGGATCGAAATAAAAAGACAAGTGACCAATTATCAGGTGCCAAAAAAAATCCAAGAAAAGAAGTTTATAGTACATAGAGGATGACATGCGGGTCCCATTTAGCAGCAGCGGTATCACCATTTGAGAGGCGACACGGGATCAAAATAAAAAAGGCAAGTGACCAAATATGAGGTGCCAAAAAAATCCAAGAAAAGAAAGTTTTATAGTACATAGAGGATGACATGCGGGTCCCATTTTGCAGCAGCGGTCTCACCGTTTCAAATGCGGCACGGGATCGAAAGAAAAAGGCAAGTGACCAAATATCAGGTGCCAAAAAAATCCAAGAAAAGAAATTTTTATAGTACATAGAGGATGATATGCGGGTCCCATTTAGCAGCAGCGGTATCACCGTTTGAGAGGCGGCATGGGATCGAAAGAAAAAGGCAAGTGACCAAATATGAGGTGCCAAAAATAACTCCAAGAAAAGAAACTTGATTTCATATAGAGGATGACATGCGGGTCCCATTTAGCAGCAGCGGTCTCAACGTTTCCAAGGCGGCACGAGATCAAAAGGAAAATGAAGTAGCCAGAAATCAGGGGGTCAAAAAAAATCCAAGAAAAGAAAGAATTTTCATTCATAGAGGATGACATGCGGGACCCATGATCCTGCATCGTAAACAGCTCGATCGGAGAGCGTTGAACGAGATGGCGCGATCGAGAAAAAAAACAATGCTAGAGAGGTTGCCATATGGGCCCTTGATACGTCCATTTTGCATCACTATTTTATATCATAATTTGCTGTTATTCATTGATATATTTCATATTTGGAGATGATACTTATGTAATTTCATCTATTTTGCATGTTTCATGATTATTTGAGAATCGCGCACCGGAGCCAGGATTCTGCTGGAAAAAGCACCGTCGAATGCAATATTTCGGAAGATCAACAGCTGACGGAAATTATATGAAAAATCCTATTTTTCCAGATGACGAAGGGAGCCAGAAGGGGGAGCCGAGGGACCCGAGGTGGGCCCACCTCATAGGCCGGCGCGGCCCAAGGCCTGGCCGCGCCGCCTTGTGAGGAGGGGGCCCACAGCCCCCTCTTGCCTCCTTTTCTTCGCGTACGTCTTCGTCCCGAAAACCTAAGCCCCAGAGGATAGTCGCCAAGAGTCACAGCCGCCTCTGCGGGGCGGAAAACACCAGAGAAAAGAGCTCTCCGGCAGGCTGAAGTCTGCCGGGGAAATTCCCTCCCGGAGGGGGAAATCGACGCCATCATCACCGTCATCGAGCTGGACATCATCTCCATCATCATCACCATCATCATCATCATCATCACCGCCATCTCCACCGCTGCACCTCGTCACCGCTGTAACAATTTGGGTTTGATCTTGTTTGTTTGATAGGGGAAACTCTCCGGTGTTGATTTCTACTTGTTATTGATGCTATTGAGTGAAACTATTGAACCAAGGTTTATGTTCAGATTGTTATTCATCATCATATCACCTCTGATCATGGTCCATATGATGTCTCGTGAGTAGTTCGTTTAGTTCTTGAGGACATGGGTGAAGTCTAAATTATGTTGTGATATTTAAGTTGTGGTGTTATTCTTCTAGTGGTGTCGTGTGAACGTCGACTACATGACACTTCACCATTTATGGGCCTAGGGGAATGCATCTTGTATTCGTTTGCCAATTGCGGGGTTGCCGGAGTGACAGAAACCTAAACCCCCGTTGGTATATCGGTGCGAAGGATAGCGAGGATCTCGAGTTTAAGGTCGTGGTTAGATTTATCTTAATTACTTTCTTGTAGTTGCGGATGCTTGCAAGGGGTATAATCACAAGTATGTATTAGTCCTAGGAAGGGCGGTACATTAGCATAGGTTCACCCACACAACACTTATCAAAACAATGAAGATTAATCAGCTATATGAAGCGAAAGCACTAGACTAAATTCCCGTGTGTCCTCAAGAACGTTTGGTCATTATAAGTGACGGGGGCATTACCCTTCGGGTAACCAATGTTGCTCTACCCTACGTGGTCCAACAGGAGGCCCATGAAGGGACCCGACGGCAAGATGGGCCACTAGGGTGGTGCGACGGAAGATTACTTGGAGTACAAGACGCGGAGGAAGCCGAACAAGGAAAGATTGGAGATAGATCTACTGTAAACCTACTCGTACTCGATTAGATCTCTCGGGACCTGGCCACCTATATAAATGCCAGGAGAGGGGCTATCGAGGCCACAATCAACCTTAGCGATGTAGCCAGCGAAGCTCGGAACTAGGTTACCCTAGCAACTAGCATCTCGACGAGATTACAGCCGAACTATTCGGCATCCCATTGTAACCTGTTTTCATCATAATCAAGAACAGACGGAGCGGGACGTAAGGGTTTTACCTCATCGGGGGCCCCGAACCTGGGTAAATCGCTCTCCCCGCTTGTCTGTGTACCGATGTCTCGTGTCAGCCTGCAGGATTCCATCAACCCTAAGCCCCTATCGGAGGGCATTGCCGAGGAGCACCCTCGACAATTGGCGCCATCTGCGTGATTCGGTCCTTCATTCGTTGGACCCGATCACCTTCGGAAGAACGCCCGAAGAGTCATCAACAAACGAGGGCACCGGGAAAACCTGCAGGCAACAGCGTCAAAAGGATGATGGTTATGGGCAAATCAAGCATCCAATGTAACTCCCATCGGGAGAGGTACAAGAAATTCCTATCAGAAGAAGTACAAACGAAGATATTATGACAAAAGTACGCTGACAACATTGCCGGCACAGTGTTCATTACAAACTTGGGTTCTCGCAACAGAATAATGTTTCATACTAGCCCAAGGATAAAATTGTTACAACAATCAAGGAGCCTGAGTCTGAGTCGACAGGCTGGGGCCAGCCGATGCCTTTCCCGACGAAACTAAATCAAGGAGCTGGCGAGCACAAGTACGGGCGGATGCTGTAAAGGCGCTTAAGTTAACAAGTCGCCCATCTTTCTCTTTCGGCAGCTCCTTAGTCATTTCTTCAATGTCAGCCTTAAAGCCGTAACCCATCATAAGTTGGAAGGCAAGGAGGGCACCATAGGTACGTGAGGTGCGCTTGAATACCTCGATGACCTCCTTAGTGTCGACTGCGAAGGCATCAATCAGCTGCCCCAGAGTCTTCTCCTGCTTGGCCTTGGGGAATATCATTGAATGCATTCGCGCCAGAGCACCCTTTCCCTTGTCAAGCAACTCCCGGGTAAGCTGGTGGGTGGCGAGAACCATTGACACACCATTTGCCGGGGAGTTTCTTGGAACTTTGTCCAAAGAAGTAGCAGGGATGCTGGCGGCTTCTGCAAAGAAATTAAAGGGAATCGTTGACGAAGAAACAGATTCATAAAAAGTGGTAATCTACAAGAGATGTAGGGACTGACCAAGCAGGGCCAAGGCAGACTGACGGAGGAGTTCATCCTTTTCTGCCGCCCGAGCTTCTTCCTCCTTCAGCCTCTCCTTCGGCTTGTTCGAGTTCTTCTTTCGGGGAGTCGACCTCCTGGCGAGCTATGGCGGCCTTTTGATGGCGCCATCCAGCTTTGAAGAGGAAGACTTAGCCTCCTCCATGCAGCCGGATTTTGTCCGCCTCCGGAGAGGTGAGCCGAGAGGCGAAGGCCTCTAAAGAGGATATCGCACCTCGTAGATCCTTGAAGAAAGGGAATGTTTTACAAAGATCATTAGGCAAAGACACATTCCGGAAGATTCTTGTTAAATTCGACAAAGACTTACGGAAGGAGGAGGCATGTGGCAGCAGCGGGAGCATCTTTCCCTCCGGAAAGGGAGGAGGCAGTCGATGCTTGCGCCGTGGGAGCCGCCTTAGGAGCCGAAGCTTCGGAAGCTGCGGCGGCTGGTGAGACAGCATCAGGCCTGACCCTCTTAGGTGGAGGCTCAATAAAATCATCGTCACTACAAGGAAGGTTTGATCGACTAAGTTATGAGAAAAATATGAAAAGACCAAGGAGCTGAAAATAGTAAGAAGAAGAAAAACACTTACATATCAAGGAGATCATCTTCATCGGCAAAGCCGCCGATTGACCTCTTCGTAGGTGGAGCCCTGGTCTCCTCCGCAGCTGCATTAACAAAGGCATCGTGATCAGCGTCATCATCACGCACTGATCCCTCTGTGTCGCAAGTATCATCGGCTGATGGGGGGAGATTGGTGTGAGCAGTTTCAGAATCTATCAGGTCATCATGATCGCTTGTTGGGTTTTTATGCTCAACAGTACAAGAGTCAACGGGTTCTGAAGAGCCTCTTCCTTCGGAAGTATCATTTGGCAAGTTGTGAAAATCCCCGGAAGCTACGAGGGTCTGTAGAAGAAAAGACGAATGAGAATAACAGTAATCATGTTTATTAAGTAAATAGTAGCATAAGAAGAATCTGAGGAGGGAAATTACCTCTGGTGGTGGATGATCGGCATCAAAAGGAGTATACGGGGACAACAATGGGATTGAGTCTTCTTGACTGAAGGAAGTGAGGCGACGGACTTCATCAAGCAGTTCTTTTTCCGACAGCTCGGCAGCGTTAATTCTGGTCTCATCCTTTGGACCCGAATACAACCACATTGGACGAATTCTAGCCATAACTGGTTGGACTCGACGTTTCAAGAACACTGCCGCTACCTCGGTACCAACCATGGTTTGGCCATCAGCTTCTTTAATCCGAAGAAATCTAGCGAATAGTTCGTCGGCAGCTACTTTTTCGTCGGGAGAGAGAACATTCTTCCGGGAATTCTTAGGCTTGGCTTCAAGGGCATCGACAAAACAGGGAAGCTGAGATTCGGGTGATAAAGAATCCTTGATATAGAACCACTTCAATCTCCACCCTTGCACGGACTCTCTCATTGGGAAATTGAAGTAATTGACATCCGAACGAGCTACAAATCCCACTCCTCCGGTGACAAAAGATCCGTTACTATTGTTGTATCTTTTCACATAGAAGATCTTTTTCCACAACCCAAAATGAGGCTCAACGCCCAGATATGCTTCGCAGAGGGTGATAAACACAGCAACGTGGAGGATTGAGTTGGGAGTGAGTTGCCATAACTGGATTTCGTAAGTTCGCAAGAGATGGAGGAGGAATTCGTGGACGGGAAGCGAAAGACCTCGGTATAAGAACGATAAGAACATCACGGTAAAACCGGCAGGGGGATTAGGTCGAGAAATCGCACCTGGAAAGATCACATTCCCCTCATCGGAGGAGATCAATCCCAGGCTTCGGGATCTTTTTTCGTCACGCTTGGTAACGGTAGAGGCTGTCCAATCTCCGGGCTTGGCTGCTGAACTTGGTGGTGCCATCGGCGCCGGAGCTGGGGGAGGAGCGCCAGGCGCGCCTTCCTTCGAAAGAATCGAGGAAGATTTGGCGGCGGCACCGCCGCTCGTGGAACTGGCGGCGGCGCTAGGGTTCTTCTTCTTCACCATTGTGAGATCTAGGAGAAATCGGAAGACAGTGGTGGCGGCGCGAGCGGTTGTGAACAGGAGAAGAAGAAGAACAGCGAAGGATTGAATGAAGGAGAATGCTAGGGATTTCTATCTCTTGGGGAACTTAAGGAAGGCTTCGTATTGTTAATGGGCCTTTTCTCCAGTTAATGGTTGCGGAAATCGAGGAGGTGCCTCGCTAACCGTGTGAAGAGGAGCAGGAATTGCTCGAAAACAGGGCTGGCAGGTTGCGTCTTATCAGTCAAAATCAAGGGGATAGAAAAACGACATATATGATGTCATGAGGAATGATTGCATACGAAGAGATAAGAAAGTATCGGGTGAACAACTTGAGCCTACGCACGGACTGCGAGCATCCGCACCTAGGCTCGGGGGCTACTCCCATCGGGAGCGCTGACGCGCACCCGATAGAATAAAGGTTCGAAGGAAAAACTTGACTTGAGTCTGTACCCGGATGTAAGCACCCGTGCCCAGACTCGGGGGCTACTCCCATCGGGAGCACCGAACGCGCACCCGATAAAACTTTTTGCACTCCGAGGATCATGCCCGGGGACTTGATTCTGTGTAGGATAACGTTGTTTTGCCATCGGCAGTTAACCAACAGAAGTTCGGCACGTTATTCGTTATCCCTTGCATAAAGAAAATGTATCGGATGGACTACAAAGACCCGCAGGAAAAAGCTTCGGCAGAAGAAAATGTTCGAGTGGTACAACTTGAGTCTACGCACGGATTGCAAGCATCCGTACCTAGACTCGGGGGCTACTCCCATCGGGAGCGCTGGCGCGCACCCGATAGAAAATAGAAGATAAAAGAAACGCAAGAATGATCGAGGAGAAGGACTTCGGAAGAAGACATGCTCTAGTATCTACCCGAATTATGTTCGGCTAGACACTCGGGGGATACTGACGTGGGCATTACCCTTCGGGTAACCAATGTTGCTCTACCCTACGTGGTCCAACAGGAGGCCCATGAAGGGACCCGACGGCAAGATGGGCCACTAGGGCGGTGCGACGGAAGATTACTTGGAGTACAAGACGCGGAGGAAGCCGAACAAGGAAAGATTGGAGATAGATCTACTGTAAACCTACTCGTACTCGATTAGATCTCTCGGGACCTGGCCACCTATATAAAGGCCAGGAGAGGGGCTATCGAGGGACACAATCAACCTTAGCAGTATTAGCCAGCAGAAGCTTAGAACTAGGTTACCCTAGCAACTAGCATCTCGACGAGATTACAGCCGACTATTCGGCATCCCATTGTAACCTGTTTTCATCATAATCAAGAACGAGACGGGCGGGACGTAAGGGTTTTACCTCATCGAGGGCCCCGAACCTGGGTAAATCGCTCTCCCCGCTTGTCTGTGTACCGATGTCTCGTGTCAGCCTGCAGGATTCCATCAACCCTAAGCCCCTATCGGAGGGCATTGCCGAGGAGCACCCTCGACAATAAGTAAACAAACCGGCTTGTCCTTTGTGCTAAAAAGGATTGGGCCACTCGCTGCAATTATTTCTCTCGCACTTTACTTACTTGTACTTTATTCATCTGCTATATCAAAACCCCCTGAATACTTGTCTGTGAGCATTTACAGTGAATCCTTCATCGAAACTGCTTGTCAACACCTTCTGCTCCTCGTTGGGTTCGACACTCTTATTTATCGAAGATACTACGATACACCCCCTATACTTGTGGGTCATCAAGACTATTTTCTGGCGCCGTTGCCGGGGAGTGAAGCGCTATTGGTAAGTGGAATTGGTAAGGGAAACTTTTACTGTACGTGTTGTTTTTATTTCTGCCTGCTGCTATAAATCATTATGGACAGGTCTTCTCTTGAATTCCTCTTTGGGAAATCTACTACTACTGCAAGGGTAGTGGATGAGGCGCCAGGTGAGAGCCAGGTTCCATACAAAATACCTATGAAAATTATTGAACGTGTTGTGGATAACCGCTATGAAGGGGATGGAACTGTCTATCCTGGTGATCATTTACTGTTTTTACATGAATTATGCGGGTTATTCAAATGTGCAGGTATTGCTATGGATGAAGTTAGGAAGAAACTATTCTCTGTATCGCTGTCTGGTAAGGCAGCGCACTGGTATAAATTGCTGAAGAATAGGGATTCTCTTAATTGGGAGGACATTGCGCCTATATTTTATTCCAAATTCTATCCTCCAAGTGAAATTCACAAAGATCGTAACCGCATATATAATTTCTGGCCTCATGATGGAGAAAGTATTGCCCAAGCTTGGGGAGATTGAAGTCTTTAATGCTCAAATGCCCCATTCATGAGCTTCCTGGTAATATTATTATTGATAATTTCTATGCAAGATTGTCTTTTCAAGATAAGACTTTGCTGGATACTTCTTGTTCCGGATCATTTACACGCAACAAAGAAGAGTTTAAAAGGGACCTTCTTGATCGGATCCAGGAGAATACTGAAGGATGGGAGAACGACAAAGATAGAGAGTCAGGTATAAACTATGATTATAAATGCATTGAAGTTTTTATGGATACTGATAAATTTCGTAATATGAGTGCTACTTATGGTCTTGATTCTCAAGTCGTTGCAAATTTCTATAAAGCTTTTGCATCTCACTTTGAATTTCCTAGGAAGAATTTATATAAGTATCATGAACCTTATAAAGATAAAGTCGATTCATCTATAAATAAATGTGCTATAATTGAAACTGTTGATCATATTCTTCCTGAAGCTTATATTGAAAAAACTCCTTTCCCTGCTAAAATGAAGGAGTACTCTGTTATATCTAGTGCGGTTAATAAAAGTGCAAAGAAACCTATAGAACCCGAAGAACAAATAAAGGTTGAACTCTGCTGTTGCAATAGTTAAAGATCTTGTGATCTGAAAATGTAGAAGATAGTCATATTATTTTCTGTGAAGATGCTTCTAATATTGTTTCGCATCCTAATAAGTCTAGGAAAGCTAGTGTTCCTATGCTCTCTGTTAGAATTGGTGATCATTGTTATTATGGTTTATGTGATATTGGTGCAAGTATTAGTGCCATTCCTTATGAGCTTTATACGGAGATCATGCATGAAATTGGTTCTTGTGAACTTGAAGATATTGATGTGGTTATTCGGCTAGCTAATAGAGAAACTATCTCTCCTATTGGTATTATTCGAGATGTGGAAGTTCTATGTGGTAAGATTAAATATCCTGCTGACTTTTTGGTACTTGGTTCTGCTGCTAGTAAGTATTGTCCTATCATTTTTGGTAGACCTTTCCTAAATACTTGTGGAGCTGTTATAGATTGCAAGAAGGAAAAGATTGTTACTAAATTTGCTGGTGAATCTTATGAGTTTAATTTCTCTAAATTTGCCAAAACTCCTTATAAAGATGATTTGCCTAATAATGATTTTAGAGTTGAACAGTGTGCGTCTATTGCTCTTGCTCCTAATAATCCTTTGCAGCAACATTTGGAGAATAGTGAGAGTGAAGTCTTTAGGGAAGAAAGAAATGAGCTTGATGAAATTTTCCTTCGTCAACCTATTCTTAAACATGACTTACTGGTTGAAGATCTAGGTACAACACCACCACCAAAGGAAGATCCTGTTTTTGATTTAAAACCATTGCACGATAATCTTAAGTATGCTCATATTGATGATAAGAAAATATATCCTGTTATTATTAGTTCTAAGCTTTCGGATATTGAGGAAGAAAGGTTATTGGAAATATTGAAGAAACACCGAGGAGCTATTGGCTATACTCTTGATGACTTGAAGGGGATTTCTCCCTCTATTTGCCAACATGCTATCAATATGGAAGATGATGCAAAGCCTATTGTTGAACATCAACAGCGTCTAATTGCAAAGATGAAGGATGTAGTAAGGAATGAGGTATTAAAACTTCTTGAAGCTGGTATTATATATCCTATTGCGGATAGTAGATGGGTTAGTCCTGTGCATTGTGTTCCTAAGAAAGGAGGAATGACTGTTGTGCCTAATGATAATGATGAGCTCATCCCTCAAAGAGTAGTTGTAGGGTATAGAATGTGCATTGATTATCTAAAAGTTAATAAGGTTACTAAGAAAGATCATTACCCTTTACCATTTATTGATCAAATGTTGGAAAGGTTGGCTAAAAATACTCATTTTTGCTTTCTTGATGGTTATTCTGGGTTTTCACAAATTTCTGTTAAAACTAAAGATCAAGAGAAAACCACTTTCACTTGTCCCTACGGAACTTATGCTTATAGGCGTATGCCTTTTGGTCTATGTAATGCTCCTGCTACTTTTCAAAGATGCATGTCTGCTATTTTTCATGGCTTTTGTGAGAGTATTGTAGAGGTATTCATGGATGATTTTTCTGTTTATGGGAATTCTTTTGATAATTGCTTGCGAAACCTTGATAAAGTATTGCAGAGATGTGAAGAAACTAACCTTGTTCTTAATTGGGAGAAATGCCACTTTATGGTTAATGAAGGAATTGTATTGGGACATTAAATTTCCGAGAGAGGTATTGAAGTTGATAGAGCTAAAGTTGAAGCAATTGAGAAGATGCCCTATCCTAGGGATGTTAAAGGTATTCGTAGTGTTCTTGGTCATGCTGGGTTTTATAGGAGATTTATTAAACACTTTTCTAAGATTTCAAAGCCTCTTACTAATCTTCTTCAAAAAGATGTACCTTTTGTTTTTGAAGATGATTGTAAGGAAGCTTTTGAAACTCTAAAGAAAGCCTTAACAACTGCTCCTGTAGTTGAACCTCCTGATTGGAATTTACCTTTTGAGATTATGTGTGATGCTAGTGATTTTGCTGTAGGCGCTGTTCTTGGACAGCGAGTAGATAAGAAATTGAATGTTATTCATTATGCTAGTAAAACTCTTGATGCTGCTCAAAGAAATTATGCTACAACTGAAAAAGAATTATTAGCTGTAGTCTTTGCTTGTGATAAGTTTAGATCCTATATTGTTGATTCAAAAGTTACAATTCATACTAATCATGCTGCAATTAGATACCTTATGACAAAGAAAGATGCTAAGCCAAGGCTTATTAGATGGGTACTTCTTTTGCATTAATTTGATCTGCATATTATAGATAGGAAAGGTGATGATAATCCTGTTGCTGATAATTTGTCTAGATTGGAAAATATTGCTTATGATCCTGTTCCTGTTAATGATAGTTTCCCAAATGAACAATTGGCTGTAATAAAGGTGAGCTCGCGAGATAGTCCTTGGTACGCTGATTATGCTAACTTTATTGTATCCAAGTACTTGCCTCCAACCTTTTCAGCTCAACAAAGGAGGAAATTCTTTTATGACTTGAGGCATTATTTCTGGGATGACCCACACTTATATAAAGAAGGAGTGGATGGTATTCTGCGAAGATGTGTTCCTGAATATGAACAACAGGAGATATTGAGTAAATGTCATGGTAGTGTTTATGGAGGACATCACGCCGGAGATAGGACCGTGCAAAAGGTTCTACAATCAGGTTTTTATTGGCCAACTCTCTTCAAAGATGCAAGGAAGTTTATTTTATCTTGTGATGAATGTCAAAGGGTTGGTAATATCTCTAGACGCAGTGAAATGCCTATGAATTATACTCTTGTTATTGAACCATTCGATTGTTGGGGATTTGACTTTATGGGTCCTTTCCCTTCTTCAGAAGGTAACACTCATATACTTGTTGATGTTGATTATGTTACTAAATGGGTGGAAGCCATACCTACAAAAAGTGCTGATGGTGAGACCTCTTTAAGAATGCTTTTAGATATTATTTTTCCTAGATTTGGAGTTCCTAGATATATTATGACTGATGGAGGTTCTCATTTTATTCAAGGTGGTTTTAGAAAAACTCTTTCTAAATATGGTATTAATCATAGAATTGCTTCTGCTTATCATCCTCAAACTAGTGGGCAAGTAGAATTATCAAATAGAGAGATTAAATCTATCTTGCAAAAGACTGTTAATAAATCTAGAAAGAACTCGGCTATTAAATTGAAAGAAGCACTATGGGCTTATAGAACTGCTTATAAAAATCCCATGGGTATGTCACCGTATAAAATGGTTTATGGGAAAGCTTGTCATTTACCTTTAGAACTAGAGCACAAAGCTTATTGGGCTGTGAGAGAACTAAATAAAGATCCTAAACTTGCCGGTAAAAAGTGATTGCTACAATTGAGTTCTCTAGATGAATGGAGAAGTGAAGCATATGAAAATGCTAAACTCTTTAAAGAGAAAGTTAAGAAATGGCATGATAAAAGAATTATAAAAAGAGAATTTAATGTTGGAGATAAAGTCCTATTGTATCGGTCTCGTCTTAGATTTTTTGCAGTGAAATTACTCTCAAAATGGGAAGGACCATATGTCATTGATGAGGTGTATCGATCAGGAGCAATTAAAATTAGCTCTGCAAGGTAATGCCACACAAGTGGTGAATGGACAAAGACTCAAGCATTATATCTCGGGTGATTCTTATAATGAAGATGTTGATGTTATCCAAGTGGTGACTCCGGAAGCCTTCATCAAAGGCCAAGTTGACAGACCTGCAGAGTCCGACTTTGAATAGGTAACAGATTCTGGTAAGAAAAAGTCCGCGTTTAACTTTCCGAACAATGTTTTTGCAACTTTTGGAAAATATGAAAAATTACGAGATCGAAACGGAGTGGAGGAGACGCACGAGGGCGTGCCCCCACAGGCCGGCGCGGGCCCCAGCCTGGCCGCGCCGCCCTGTGAGGAGGCCGCCTCGTCGCCCCTCTCCGACTATGGTTCGACCTGGTACTTTCCGTTTGTCGTGAAAATTTTTGCTATATAATCTCCCGGACCCCTGGAGGTCCGTATATCATTTTCTCGACGTGTTTTGTTTTGAGCTGTTTCTGCCAGGGTCCGTCGTTGATCTAGAAGCACCATGGCCTCCAGCAACAAGGACAAGGAGCCTTTGGAGGAAGTGAAGGGGATGTCTTCAACAAAAAGGAAGCGGCAAACTGCGGGGAGTGAGCCAATCTTGGTGGGATCGGTTAACACTGGACGCTCTTTTTCTCATAACTTGCAGGGACCTCTACCGCCTGCCCTTAACCTCGGCTCTTTCCCTGCTGTGGAGGAAGCACTACGGGTTACCGATGAGTTTTGTGATCAATACCGTGCTCTGAGAAGAGAGGTGGAGATACTTCAGGAGGAGAACCACCGACTTTGCAGAATGTTGGAGTATCACTCAATTTCCATCACAAGGCCACCACCGACATCCGTGGTCAACAATGAATCTTTTCGAGTCTTAGTGCAAAATTGCCAAACTGAGAAGCTGAAGTTGAAGGAGATCTTTAAGAATCGCGGGAAGAATTCATCACCACCGCCGGAGGAGTAATTCATCATCGGTATTGGCATCCCCTTGGTTTGTTCCAAGCTTGGGGGAGTGCCGCGGTATCACATCATCACTATCTTTTACCTTTTTACTTTCAAGTAGTGTCATATCATGGGTAGGGAAGTTATCATATAAGATGTGTTGCGGTATGGAAGTATCTCTCTTTAGCTGGTTATCTATGTATCCCTTGGTGTGAGTTATCATTTTGGAATATTAATGAGAAGTCTTATCATTTACATTGCACATCTTATTTTAGTTTGCAATCTCTATTATATGATTGATTTTGTTGTTAGTATTGGTATCACTTTGGGAGCATTGAGTAAATCTATTTGGTTTTGGCAAACTTAGCATTGGTCAATAGCAACAACACTTTGAGTTTTAAGTAGAGAAGAGGAAATACATGTAGATATGTTATTATCTTTCTTGTTAGTTCTTAGCTTAGTATTCTGAAGTTAAAATTGTTTGTGCTTACAAGTAAGATGCATGATTGTTTCTATAACATGTAGATTTGTTTGTTTCCCTCAACTCTTATGCTTGTTAATTAACCTTGCTAGCCAAAGACCTGTACCGAGAGGGAATACTTCTCGTGCATCCAAACCCTTAAACCAAACCTATGCCATCAGTGTCCACCATAACTACCTACTATGTGGTATTTCCCTGCCATTCCAAGTAAATACTTCATGTGCTACCTTTAAATAATTCAAAAGCTATTACTTCTTATTTGTGTCCATGTTTTATAGCTCATGAGGAAGTATGTGGTGTTTTATCTTTCAGTCTTGTTAGGCAGCTTCCACTAATGGACTAGTGGCTTCATCCACTTATCCTTTAATTTTACAAAAAGAGTCAGCAACGGGGTTCCCAGCCCCAATTAATCAACCTTCATTAATAACTCTCTTCACATGTTTTGCCCTGATTCATCAGTAAGCAACTTAATTTTGCAATAGACACTCCTCCATGGTATGAGATTGTTGGAAGGCACCCGAGGATTCGGTTAGCCATGGTTTGTGTAAGCAAAGGTTGGGGGAAGTGTCATCCTTAAATAAACTAAAGTACATGTGTAAACAAAAGAGAAGAGGGATGATGTACCTTGCTGGTAGAGATAACGTCCTTCATGGGAGCCGCTCTTTGGAAGTCTGTTTGGCAAGGGGGTTAGAGTGCCCGCTACCATTCGTTGACAGCAACAAACACCTCTCAAAACTTTACTTTTATGCTCTTTATATGATTTCAAAACTTAAAAAGCTCTAGCACATGATTTAATCCATGCTTCCCTCTGCGAAGGGCCTGTCTTTTACTTTATGTTGAGTCGATAAACCTATTTCCCTCCATCTCAAGCAAGCATTTGAGTTGTTGTGATCAAACCATTTATATTGTGATCTATTTCATCATGCCTTTTACTCTTCCTTGTTTAGTACAAATTCTATCTGAATGAATATAGCTTTGAAAGTTATCAATGATTATGAGGAGATTACTATGATTGAGTATGCCAGTTTACCATAAGCTTTAATATGAGAGCGCTGCTCAATAGATGAGTATAATCTGTTAACTGTTCTCTGACCAAGAACAAAGTTTGCCATCACCAATTATGATTCCTTATGCACCTTTATTTGTGATTACCTTCTACTTGTTTCAAGTTGAATTATATGAGAAAGTTGTCTACTAGAATGCCTTGTGTGAGTGAATATGATGCTTCTTGTCCGTATTTTATTTATCGACTCTTCACTCCATAAACATGTGGTCTTGTTTATCGAGTTCGGTTTCGCTTGGGGACAAGCGAAGTCTAAGCTTGGGGGGGTTGATACGTCCATTTTGCATCACTATTTTATATCATAATTTGTTGTTATTCATTGATATATTTCATATTTGGAGATAATACTTATGTAATTTCATCTATTTTGCATGTTTCATGATTATTTGAGGATCGCGCACCGGAGCCAAGATTCTGCTGGAAAAAGCACCGTCAGAATGCAATATTTCGGAAGATCAACAGTTGACGGAAATTATATGAAAAATCCTATTTTTCCAGATGACGAAGGGAGCCAGAAGGGGGAGCCGAGGGGACCCGAGGTGGGCCCACCTCATAGGCCGGCGCGGCCCAAGGCCTGGCCGCGCCGCCTTGTGAGGAGGGGGCCCACAGCCCCCTCTTGCCTCCTTTTCTTCGCGTACGTCTTCGTCCCGAAAACCTAAGCCCCAGAGGATAGTCACGAAGAGTCACAGCCGCCTCTGCGGGGCGGAGAACACCAGAGAGAAAAGAGCTCTCCGGCAGGCTGAGATCTGCCGGGGAAATTCCCTCCCGGAGGGGGAAGTCGACGCCATCGTCACCGTCATCGAGCTGGACATCATCTCCGTCATCATCACCATCATCATCATCATCATCACCGCCATCTCCACCGCTGCACCTCGTCACCGCTTTAACAATTTGGGTTTGATCTTGTTTGTTTGATAGGGGAAACTCTCCCGGTGTTGATTTCTACTTGTTATTGATGCTATTGAGTGAAACTATTGAACCAAGGTTTATGTTCAGATTGTTATTCATCATCATATCACCTCTGATCATGGTCCATATGATGTCTCGTGAGTAGTTCGTTTAGTTCTTGAGGACATGGGTGAAGTCTAAATGTTAGTAGTGAATTATGTTGGTTAGTATTCAATGTTGTGATATTTAAGTTGTGGTGTTATTCTTCTAGTGGTGTCGTGTGAACGTCGACTACATGACACTTCACCATTTATGGGCCTAGGGGAATGCATCTTGTATTCGTTTGCCAATTGCGGGGTTGCCGGAGTGACAGAAACCTAAACCCCGTTGGTATATCGGTGCAGGAGGGATAGCAGGATCTCAGAGTTTAAGGTTGTGGTTAGATTTATCATAATTACTTTCTTGTAGTTGCGGATGCTTGCAAGGGGTATAATCACAAGTATGTATTAGTCCTAGGAAGGGCGGTACATTAGCATAGGTTCACCCACACAACACTTATCAAAACAATGAAGATTAATCAGCTATATGAAGCGAAAGCACTAGACTAAATTCCCGTGTGTCCTCAAGAACGTTTGGTCATTATAAGTAAACAAACCGGCTTGTCCTTTGTGCTAAAAAGGATTGGGCCACTCGCTGCAATTATTTCTCTCGCACTTTACTTACTTGTACTTTATTCATCCGCTATATCAAAACCCCCTGAATACTTGTCTGTGAGCATTTACAGTGAATCCTTCATCGAAACTTCTTGTCAACACCTTCTGCTCCTCGTTGGGTTCGACACTCTTATTTATCGAAGATACTACGATACACCCCCTATACTTGTGGGTCATCGGCCCTACATCCCTGAGCGGTGCGGATTTGTGTTGACTCGGCCGGCGAACCCGAGAATTCGTGATGCACCACGTCCCAGGCCACCATACGCTACTTTTTGGACGTTTTCGTCGGGCTAGGTGGCCTCAAAAACGAGAAAAAAAAAGTTTTGACATGCACCGCGGAGAGACCAAAAATCGTCGGCCATGGTGCATCAGCAACCACGGCGCGACTTCAACTTCGTCGGCTATGGCAACTTTTCTTGTAGTGTTCGTGCACACCATTCAAACATAGGAGAGATTGCACATCTTTGCAATAATTAGTCATTAGTATCACATTGAGAGGGAAACTTAGTCATTTTCTTTACATAGATAAAGGTTTAAACGCGAGAAAAGTGGCGTATTTCACAACCATCATTACTCCACTTCACTTCACTTCATCTCACTTTACTTTAGTGCACTTTATTTATCTTGCATTAGTTTCACTCATTGCATTTTAATTTCAGCACATATAGTTTTATAGTAGAAACATATTCACATACACAAACACATTATAGATCCTAGCTTTGCATAGAAGGCCATATAAGTGGGTTATAGGGCTTTAGAGAATAGATAGTTTACCTTCAGGTCCTCGTGGGTTCGACACACAAATACTTATCGAATTGTACTACGATGATCCCCTGCACTTGGGGGTTATTTGGTAGTGCTGTGTCGCCTACCTTAATCCCGCTTTTATACCATTTTGATGGGCCATGATGGGGTATTGATGCATCTGATTTCACGATGTCGGCCGAGGCTACGGGGTCCGTTCGTGACTTTTTAGGCCTAAACCGGAAAAATTCATGATGCATCACGGGATGGGGGTCCGCTAGAGTTGCTCGACTGGGCTTAACAAAAATGGACTCGGGCTGGCTTGTGTGAGTTGAAAGAGGGGAGGTAAAGCAGGACTGCAGGATTTGCAATGAATGACATCTAGCTGTGGTTGGGCTGCCTCTGACTTGCTTCACGCAGGTTAGAGAATATGCGCCGATCACTGCACGGTCGGAATCGTCGCATTGTTGGTTCGTTAGGGGCCGGTTTGGTAGCATGGGCTTCCCTTGGCTCGCATCAGGGGCGTATTTTTGGCCCGTTTGGTTTCCTAGGTTCTTCCGTGTTGTCGCATCGCACGTTTCTTAAAGCAGCTCGGGGCCAGGTCTGGGAGGAACGCCCGAATCAACCGTTTCCAGCGAGGCACCCTCGTCTCCGCAAAAACCGAGAACGCCAGGGTCTCCTGCTTCCCCGATCTCGGTGTTGCGTGTGGCTCCTCTGACTGTAAGGCCGCTCTTTCTTTTCTTGTAGTTCATTGATGTGCTAATGCTTAATGATGTGGTATTGGTAGTTCATTGATGTGCTAATGCATAAGGATGTGGTAGTGGAAGTTCATTAATATGCTGATGCATAAGGATGTACTAGTGGTAGTTCATTGATCTGCTAATGCTTAAGGATGTAATAGTGCTAGTTTATTGATGTGCTAATGCTTAATGATGTGGATGTGGTAGTGGTAGTTCATTGATGTGCTAACGCTTAGCTACGTTCTTCTGGTATTTGTCATGAAGGCGATCATACCATTGGGCTCCCTTGATCTTTCTTCTACAACTATCAATGCTCATCGTTATCTGTTTGCAAAAAACCTGCCATGGTTTGGCAACCTAAGATCTGATAGTTTGTGCTGAAACACTTGGTTGAGCTTGTCCAAACCGGGGTCTGTTTTAACCTGGGATTCAAAGAGGCACAGATGAAGAAGGTAGTTGTTGATGTTCTTGCATTCGCTGGTATCACTAGTAGGGAAATGCTTATAGGTGGAGCTTAGTTCTGTGGCGCACCACTAAAAATGCGCCACAGAAAGCTTTTTTGTGGCACACCAGAAAGGATGCGCCACAAAAATAGCTTATTTTTGTGGCGCACTACTAAACCATGCGCCACAGAAATTAGGTGGGGCCCACATCCTGCCACCACCAATAATTAGTGTAGTTATTTCTGTGGCGCACAGGGCATGCTGCGCCACAGAAATAATTGTTCTGTGGCGCACTAGTTCTGGTGCGCCACAGAAATAGTGCCTCTTATATCACTGCCGTACCCCCTCCCTCGCCCGTACCCCCTCTCTCCCTCTCGATCCCTACCGCGCGTCGCCACCTTCCATGGTGAGCGCCGCCGCCGCGGCCCCTCCTCCTCCACTGCCGTACCCCCTCCCTCGCCCGTACCCCCTCTCTCCCCTCTCGATCCCTACCGCGCGTCGCCGCCTTCCATGGTGAGCGCCGCCGCCGTCGCCGCCGCCTTCCTCTGCGAGGGCCGCATGCCGCCACGCTCCACCCATCCCCACCACCATCAGCAGCACATGCTGCTGCGGCGTGGAGGAGGAGGGGCCACGGCGTGCAGGAGGAGGGTCCGGCGCCGTATCAAGGAGGAGGAGTCGCCGCGTCCTCCTCCTGCACCCCTGCCGTCGTCGTCAACCTCCTCCTCCACCCCTGTTGTCGGTGAGCTCCACCTCTTCCCTCCCCTCCCTCTTCCTCTCCCGCGCGAGCACAAAGTGCTCGATGAAATGCTGCTGTACTGCTGTGCTGCTGTTGTGCTGCTGTTGTGCTCGATGAAATGCTGCTGTGCTCCCCTTTGCTTATTCTGTATAACTTGGCTAATTACAGAGAGGGCGAGAAGGTCGGTGTTAATTGATGCCATTTATCATTGTTGTTGTGATTGTTGCTGTCATTGTCCTGGTGAACTACTGTTGCTAGCTTGCTGTCATTGTTGATGTCATTGTCCTGGTGAACTACTATTGCTATTGCTTGTGTGTGCATGCTCTAAATGGTCAAATGATCATCATGTGCTAGTGATTTACTTACTGGCTCATTGCTCATGCCTTTTACTTAATGTCCTATGCTATTTCTATATCTCTGTAGCTTCTCACCATGTATTGGTGACCTGCCTTGATGCTTCCATAGCATCCTGGTATGATTGTTGTTGCCTAATTCAATTATCTGAAAAGGTTTTCTTTATTGATGTCTGATAATTGGATGAACTCCTTATGCAGTAATGATTCCTTTGATGTGTTATTGAAGCTTGGATGGAAGCCAACTATTGTTGGGTACCCTAGCTTTGTTTTGAACTCAACTGAGTAATGATAAATTTCTAATTCTTGTTGGCTTGGATGAATTTATGGTTGATGTAACCTCAGCAGTGGTTCACTGGTGTGATTGCTTGTGTTGTGTCATGTCTCGTGACCTCATTAGCTCTTGCTACTGCCACTGGTTGCATCTCATAGTTGGATAATTGGTGAAAATAGAGATATTCATAGTAGGGAATCATGTAAATGAATGCCACTGTGGTATCCTTTGAAAAAAATGGGAAGTTTCTGATGGTTTAAAAGACTAGGTGATGCTAGGTTATTAAGTTAGCTGTCAAGGTTGGTTTTATCTGGTTAACTTGGATAGGCTATGTGTTCTTGCTTACTTATGCATACCCATCTCTACTAGATTTACTAGCTCAGGCTTGGCCTCTCTCTTGCCAGCATCACTTGGTTACTACCAAGTGATGATTAATCCCTTATGGTACCTCAGCTTTGTTTTGAACTCAACTGAGTAATGATAAATTTCTATTAGTTGTTGGCTTTGATGAAAATAGAGATATCCACATTAGGGGATCATGTAAATGAATGCCATTGTGGTATCCTTTGAAGAAAAATGGACTGTTTCTGATGGTTTTAAAAGGCTAGGTGGTGCTAGGAGATTCAGTTGGCTACCAAGACTTGTCTCATCTGGTTAGCTGGGATATGCTATGTGTTCTTACTTGTTTCGGCATATCTATCACTTACTGGATTTACTGGTTCTTCCTTGGCCTCTCCTTTGCCAGCATCACTTGGTGTATACCAAGTGATGAATAATCCCTACGGAGCATCTGCTCCATGCTAAATGGTTCTCTTTATAAATGATTTGGTCTTTAATTTTATTTGTACTTGCCGATGATTAGAATGTTTGGTCACTTGTACACTCTGGGGTGGGGCCAGTGAGGCTGGTGTGATGGCACAAATATCAATCTCTTGTGCATCCTACCTGGCCTCGCTGACCCCATCCATGAATGTTAATATTTGTTTGGACCAACAAAGTATGAGGCATATGCTATCTAGTTGACACCACTTGGCTCTTTCTTCCTTTTTTAGCGCCGATGATTAGAATGTTTGGCCACTCGTACACTCGGGGGTGGAGCAAGTGAGCCTGGTGTGATGGCACAAATATCAATCTCTTGTGCATCCTACCTGGCCTCACTTACTCCATCCCTGAATGTTAATATTTATTTGGACCAACAAAGTATGAGGCATATGCTATCTAGTTGATACAATTTCGCTCTTTCTTCCTTTTTTAGTGCCGATGATTAGAATGTTCGGTCAACTGTACACTCCGGGGTGACGCCAGTGAGCCTGGTGTAATGGCACAAAATCAATCTCTTGTGCATCCTAACTGGCCTCACTGACGCCATCCCGAAATGTTCATATTTGTTTCGACCAACAATGTATGAGGCCCTCGTCATTCCATTTGCTTTGGTTTTTTAGAATGCCGATGATTAGAATGTTTGGTCACCTATACACTTGGGGGAGGGGCCAGTGAACCTAGTGCGATGACACAAATATCAATCTCTTGTGCATCCTACTTGGTTTCGCTTACCCCTTCTCTAAATGTTAATATTTTTTCCGACCAACAAAATATGAGGCATTCCATTTAGTTCATACTAGTTACTTGTCTCTTATTTGAGTTGGCACTTCTTAATTGCATTGGCCTTTCTTCCATTTTAGTGCCGATGATTAGAATGTTCGGTCAACTGTACACTCCGGGGTGATGCCAGTGAGCCTGGTGTGATGGCACAAATATCAATCTCTTGTGCATCCTACCTGGCCTCGCTGACGCCATCCCGGAATGTTCATATTTGTGTTGACCAACAATGTATGAGGCATTTATTCCATTTTGTCTTGTGCATCGGATTTGTTGGCCTTTCTTCCATTTAGTGCCGATGATTAAATTGTTTGGTCACCGTACACTTGGGGGTGGCGTTACTGAGCCTGGTAAGATAACACAAATATCAATCTCTTGTGCATCGGACTTGGTCTCACTAACGCCATCCCTAAATGTTAATATTTGTGTTGACCAACAATGTATGAGGCATTTATTCCATTTCTCTTGTGCATCGGACTTGGACTTGGTCTCACTTTCTTCTATTTTAATCAGAGAAGGAACCGGATGAAGTCCCCGATGCAAGCGAGCCTGGCGGGTGGAGAGGAGGGAGCAAAGGAGGAACCTGATGAAGACCGCTTTGTATCTCGAAATGATGAAATTTGTAGGAACTAAGAGTTGTATGTAAAACATTTGACACTTGTCACTATATATGTATCTCGATCGGGCTCTAATTAATGTGATGATGATGTCTATGTTATCTGTGCAATGTACATGCTATTTATATTATATCTGCAACTGTATATAATCTGTATAATATATGTATACTGATGTGTATAACCTGTATGTGTATGGCAGGGAGCTCAAAATCTTGTATAATACGAGCAATTTCTGTGGCGCACTGAAAGGAACTTCTGTGGCGCATCTTTTTCTGTGGTGCACCGAAATACTGGTGTGCCACAGAAACCTTAATTCTGGCGCATGAGAAGGTGCGCCACAGAAACCTTATTTTTGTGGCGAAATTTCTGTGGCGCACCATCCGTGTGCCACAGAATCTATTTTTGGTGCGCCACTAATGCGCCTTTTCCTACTAGTGTATACATGTGAGCACTCTTCAGGTCTACAACCACATCAGAAAATGGAGGACCAAGTGGAGCGTCATAAGCAAGATCAAACCGATCGCACTCTCGAGTGGTGCGAAGATGTTTTCTACTTCTATCTTGTTGATGAAGAGAGGTTGCTTGAGTGCATGAAGGTAGTAAGCTTCATTGAGTTCATTCATTGATCTGAAAGTATGTCATTGTCATTTGCACTAACACTTGTTCCTTTTGGATTGCATCCCTACCCGAGGCATCGTGAGTACGTCAATACCCCGATCACGAACTATGCTCATATGAAGATGATCAGTACGCCCTGGTTTGTTTGCAAGGCGCAGCTGTACCAAGCTAACTTGATGGCCAGGGCACTCAACTCCATTGCAAACAACGAAGAAGAGTATGCCGAGTACCGTCAGCTGCAACCATCGGAGAGGGCGATATGGCTTAGGACCTAGCTACGTAAGCAGTTTTCTGCTTAGTGATTTTGCTTCCTTCTTCACGATCTGCTAATTTTGGGAGGTGCTCTTGTATCCCTCTATTACCTAGAACTTGCTTGAACCTGATCCTCTGTATGTAATGATGAACTTGTTCGAGGTGGTAACTAACCCCTCGTGTGATGAACTTGTGATGCATCACGAATTATAGTTGCTTTACTCGTGATGCATCGCATAATGGGGTAAATACTTGATGTGAATTACCAGCAACTTTCGATAAACTAAATGTAGCTGAATGTATTGTTATTAAGTAGCACTACCACATAATCTTACCGTTTAAAGGAAAGGAATTACCACAGTACACTCATGTCTGCGATCAAGCAAGATGTGCACTGCATGACTAACGTAAAAAGCATCTGTGCAGACACCGAAGCAGTGAGGGTTGTCTCCCACCTCCGGGTGCAGAAAATGGTTTCGCAGGCAACCAAACTACACGATATTTATGGCCGTGGTATGTTTGCAACGTGCACTTTTTTTTTTTTTAGATAAACGTGCACATACTCTGCGTCAGGCATACCAAAATCAAGCACAGTCAACCAAATGGGCTCTAGACTATCGGCGTGTGCCGTGAATCGGTCGTGGCATGTACCAACTAGAGGAAGCTGACAGAGGGCCAACATCCACCGCCCAAGCAAATCAAATGGGCCACCAGTGGAGGACAACGAACCGGAAAGAAATCCGCAAAGGCCCGTCCAAATAAAGTTGTACAAGTACCTGACACGATTAGCCCGTCCAAACTGGTTCAAGCGAAACAGTTTCCCCCCTTCCCCTTCCCCTGCCGCCTCCAGTCCCCGCTTCTCTTCTTCTTCGCAAGCCAAGAAACCAAGAAACCAAACCAAGAAACCAAGAAAGGGGAGCAGCAATGGCCAACTGGGACGAGCTTCCGGAAGATGAATGGAGCCGTATATTTGGGCTAGTTAGATCCTACTTAGACCGCGCGAGGTGCCTCGCCGTCTGCCGCGAGTGGCACCGGATCGGGAAGCAGGCAGGCCACACCATGCTGCCCTCAGCTGTCATCCCGGCCGCCATGGAGCAGGGGATGACGACGGCTTTCGACGTCGTCCTCCGAGAGCACCGCCTGCTGAGGTACGCGCCTAGCTTCGCCGGCATGCGGATTATCGGCTCTTTCTCCGGCGGGAGGCTGGCGGTCGTCCTGGCGGTGGGGAGCACCACCGCATATGCGATTCTGGATGTGTTGACCGGAGCACCGCCGGTACATCTTCCCGATAGACTGCGGCTCCCAGACTCGCTAGAGGATCAGGGAATCGTCATCACCACCATCACAGAGGGGATCGATGTCTACGCGGCCATCACCTTGGCTGCTCCGTACATCGTATTCTGGAGATTGGGTATGGAGGCATGGTGCCCGTCTCTGGCAGCCCCAGGCGACGAGGAGGACCCCAGACTGTCCCCCAATTGCCCCGTCGACGACGTTGTCTACCGCTACGCCTCGGATACATTCTGTATACTGAGCATGAGGCGAGACCTATGGATTTACAGCGCGGAGCGATTGCACGACGGCGGCGTTTCCTTTCACCGGACTTTGGTGGTGAGAGGACCAGATTTCTTGGGGGCCCCCCTGGGCCGTTACATCGTCGCCGCGGGAGGAGACGACTTGATGATTGTCTGGCCCAGGCGCAGTCTCACCAGACGGGGCAATGCGAGTTTCCAGCTGTACATCCTTCAGAGAGATTCGCCGACGAGCTGGTCGTGGCGCCTCCAGAGCGACCCAACTGGTTTCATTGTGTTCGTCGGCCGTGGCTGCTCGACGGCCTACCGCGCAGCTGCCGGCAAGCCAACTGTTCTACACTTCATCGACGGCCTTGGTAGCCCCAGCCGTACCTACCGGCGCCATGACAGCCGGCAGAGACCGTTCGTGAGTTATGCCGACCAGGTGATCGAGAGGATGCTGCCCGCGGCGAGTATCGTTCAGTCCCCAGATGTCTGGCTGCTCTGTCCCGGATATGGGGACAGCGAGTGATTTTTTTGTTCGTGACAATGTTCAAGCTTAACGAATTTTTTAGTTGGAATTGTCGTCTAATTTTTCTTTAATCCTGTGTATGGAGAATGCCCCATGGAGAGATTGGTTCGAGTTGGATGATTTTGTTGAAAATTGGTACATTAATTTCGGTTCGAATTTTGCTATCTGAAACTTGCTGAATTTTCCCCCCCCCCAATTTCAGTACAGCCCTTCAGTTTCAGACTTGTTGCAAAGTTGTGCGATTTCATTGGATCCGGCCGCGGCCGCGATGGCGGCCGTCGTCTGCCATCTCCCGCGGTGATATGTTGCTACTACATCAATTTCTGTGTAAAATTTGCTGAATTTCCCCTAATTTCAGTACATAGAGCTTCAGGCTTCTTCGCGGTGTTGTGGATTTCAGTGGATCCGGCCGTCCTTCTCCCGCCGTCCCCGTAGCTCTCTTCCAGACATGGCTTGATTGGGAGCCTGCTCCAGCCTCGACCCTCCAGCAGTCGGGCGAGCTGCCTCGCCCTGCCCCCTCCGCCCTTTCCACTCACTCCATCGCGCTCCCGGCGGCGAAAACCACTGCCACTCCCTACTGGCTTCAGCTACCGGCGGGTTCAAAGTCTCTGATCAACTGGTTACATCAACGCGGGAAGGTTGCTGATCTCCGTTGGGTTTGATCTGGCGTAATATCCTGGTCCGCGATTGGTTGATTCGGAGGAAGGCAGCAGCGGTCTAGTTCAAACTCGGTACAGTCCAGAAGGCGCCCACAATCTGTTTGAGAAAATGTCTGTGTGGCAGAATTCAACTACGAGCTGCGTTCTGTGGTCACCATCACTCTACTGATCTACCCTGTGACTGAAGGTGTACTGAGTTTGTAGCTGCACACATGACTGAAGGGGGACTATTGGGTTCATCAACAAGGGTCGTGGCTGTTGAGGAAATCAGATGGTTTGCTGCCAGAAAATGTGTGCATCACTTTGGGAACAAGGTCGTTCTTCTGCAGATCGGAAATATGGACAATTAAGCAGACATATATTGTTCCTTTAGTACAAGATTGTTGTCTTAAGTCTGATGATACTTTTTCTGCAAGTGGATGTTTATATCACGCACATGCTCGTGTTCGTTTGTCTGATGCACTAGGAGCTACACCATTTGACATTGCTTTTCAGGTTGAATGGCTCATATGCAGTTTGGGAAAACTGAATTACATAACTACTAGGTGTTCATTTGGGGTGGAAAAGGGAAGGATAATTTCTGCAACTCTGTTTGAACAATGGGATCCAGGAATAAATCTTCTATGTTGGTGCATGTTGCTGTCCCAGTGCTTCAAGGAGTATTTTATAGCTACTGTGCCGCAGCTTGAGATGTTTTTCAGCTTGATTGCACAATGGGATTTGTCTAAATATTCATGTGAGACTAATCCTATGATGCTTGCGCTCATGAAGTCTAAGGTGCAGCACTTGGCTCACAGGTTATGCAAACCATGGGATCCTGGAGTTTTAATTTTTTTCCTGTTGGGTAATGAAGGGCAAACTCTTTAAAAGAAACACCAGCTTGTATTCTATGAAGAACCAGTTGATTGATCCATTCCTTCAGGATGATGGCAAAACAGTTCTTGGGGTTGAGCTTTATGTGCAATGGGACACGAGAATTATGAAGAGTACTGGTATAAATGCAATTTCAGGTTTCAGAAAACTGTCAGTTACACAAGGTATAAATTTCAGTGTTGCATCTCAGATGATGGATGTGGAGCATAAATATCTTTTACATGATGCTCCTTGGGCATTTTCTCAACGATGTTCTCGCTGCTTGTCAATCTGGAAGTTATGCACTCACATCAGTACATACAAGCATGGTCAATGGAATTGACACAAAACTTAAGATGCCGTGCAACACTGGAATTTTTGTACCTATTTCTGCTAGGCTATCTCCAGCAAGAAATCTTACGCTCATTGCAATCCATGTAAAAGCAGTGTTCTGTACCATTAGTTCTCGATTTGTGGAAGTTAATTGGGTGATACAAGCTTGGAAAGAAGTGAAGTTACCATGGGGGCTTATACATAAAGGTTACATCAGTCCAGTGAGGATGATGTGCTCTTGGCTATCACTTACTATCTTTCAGGCTGTAGTTAACAAAGAGTGATGATGATCCTACTGCCAACAACTTCAGTTTTGTCAAGCACTAAAACAGCACATCTGAGATTCAAAAATCATGGGCCACCATGCTGCAGCCTACTACTTTCGAAAGTACACTATATAATGGTGATATGATCGAGAGAATGTTGTTGAGGATACATGAAATGGCCGATCTGTCAGCTGGCACTACATTTGGCACATTGTTCCACTATTCAGCTGACGCCACTTCTCCTAAGGTGTTCAGCACATTCTCGAAGCTGCTTAGAAACAAGCATCCAACATTATCATGGGACCCACGTAACCTGGATACATGACTATTTGCTCATTCCGACACTGATACATGTGATCCTAGTGGTGTTTGTCGAAGCGGCTTGAGGGCAAGCCGGAATTTAAGGGGGCGAGAATGTCATGCCTGGCTTGTAACAGGATGCGCCTTGCCAACGTGGGCCCTAAGCAACATGTGTTGGGCCTGGTGGACAAAACTGGCAGCACATATAGCAGGGTTTCCCTATCCTACGCTTGACGCGAAGGAGATCGCGCTGACACGTCGAGGACAGTCCCGCCTGGGCCGGCCCAATTCCGTCGCATCTCCTTTCCGCTCGGTCTGGTCTGGTATGTTCTTGTGTTCTTTTTTATTTTATTTTGAAGTATTTATATTATGTCCAGATTTGGAAACAAAATTCAAAATTAAAATTGCGTAGATTCGAAAAATGGTCGTATTTCAAAAAAGTTTAGATTACAAAAAAATTGAGACTTAAAAAATAAAAATGTTCACATTAAAATAATGTTCAAATTTGAAAATTGTTCAGCTTTGAAAAATGTTCATATTTGGGAAAAATCATATTTTTAAAAACGTTCAGATTTTTAAATTTCAAAAAATAAAAGTTAAAATTTTGAAAAATGTTCACAAAATGGCGTTCATATATGAAAAATGGTTCATCTTTGAAAAAATCGAATTTTAAAAAGTTCAAATTTTTTAAAATTTCATATTCGAAAAATGTTCAGAAATAATTGTATTCATATTTCAAATAAGTTCATATTTTTCAAGAAAGAAATTTTAAAAATGTTCAGATTTTAAAATTATTCAAATTTGAAAACAGAACAAAAAAAAATGAAAATGTTCAAGGTTTAAAAATATTCAGATTTAACAAATAGGAAAGTAAAATAGAAACTGAAAAAACCGAAAACCAGAAACAAAATACACTGAGAACCAAACCAAACCAGAAGAATCTAGAAGGTTCCTAAAACCGGAGAAAAACAAACCAACTTGGGCCAGCCCATTTCAGATCGTTACGTTGGGGACGGGTGCGCGTCAACTGGAATCCTTCGCGTTGAGCGTCAAATAGGGTTTACCCATATAACATGGGAGGAGGAGCACACTGGAGAGGGTCGACCCAGAAAATGAAACAAGCCTCCTCTAGTTCGTCCCGTTCCCCACCTTGCCCTTTGCTTTTCCCATCCCATGTTCTGATTTCTCTTGTATCCATGGTTGATTGTAACCACATACAATCATTATCCTGCAATATCTAGTTGTTCCCCCATCTCCGTGATTGGGTTGTCACACGCCACTCCCTACTGGCTTGAGCCCCCTC
Organism: Lolium rigidum; assembly: GCF_022539505.1. NCBI lineage: Eukaryota > Viridiplantae > Streptophyta > Magnoliopsida > Poales > Poaceae > Lolium > Lolium rigidum. Next base: position 261,789,428 of record NC_061508.1, read on the forward strand.
CCCCTCCTCCTTGTGGGTCCTGCGCCCTGCGGTGGCGGGGTCAGCCCTGAGCAGGTCCTCAGGCTCATTTATGGCGCCGCGGCAACGTCCAGTTCGTTGACTGACCCCGACATTCCTCCACGCCGGCGATCCCCACATCAAGCTAGTAGCTAGCCTCCTCGCATTTCGGATATGCTACCTTTAGCTCCCAGGTGCAGGTAGAGAGGATGCACGTCAGGTGACTGTAAATATCGCTCTGGGTTTTAGACTAGTAAACGAAGTTGGTGATGCATTTTCCTACATGATAGTATTTCTCTTTGTTGATCATACCACCATTCATAAATCTCTGGCAACAAAATGCACATACCTTATATTTGTTTCTTCCATTATTTGTACCAGAAAGATTATTTGTTCTAGCTATGACATATACGATGTTCTTCGGCTTTCCCCATTCCTGTTACCATGCTTTGAGGCCTAGCTCCTAAGTCCTGACTGCTTCATCATCCCTTGGTAAGCAGCCTCCATTTCTTTCCACTTTGTCACCAGCCGCTTTCCTTGTGCATCAGAACACGATCCCACCCTCCTCATCAAGTCTTGCTCTGCTTCTTCCTGTTGTGTTTGCTATTTATAGATTAGTGCATTACTTTGCCTAAGTAACAAAAGGAGACCCCTTCGATCGATGCTGTTAATTCTACTGAATATATACCCCCCCCCCCCCCCCCCACACACACACGACCACACACACCCCCTGGGTTAGGACGTCTACCGCCTTAAAAACCATGGATGCTTCTAGTGCTTCCTAGCATCTCCATGATGTTATTGAAAAGAAAATTATTTTATGTTCGTCCTGGAAATATCTAGGTCTTGCCGCTTAGAAAGAACCTCCATGCTGCTGTTTTTCTTTTCCTCCTTAAAACCAGGGCATTATTAGTATCATTCTGAGACACAACATATAATAAATGCTACTGGTTGAGGTATGCTTACGCAAATGCTTCATTGTGATGCCATATTGCAGAAGAGTTTAATCTATTTAGTGGTCTTAAAGAAGATCTTGGAAGAATATCTGCCATAAATGACTTCCTTGTGTTGATTTCTGTTATATCTTCCTTAATCTTCTATTGTTTGTGCCTTAGATCTTCTTAGGTTTTCCTAATTAACAGCTAGCTGCGTGCACAGTCACATTTTCGGCCATACTATTTTGTTTGAAGATGTGTGCACGAGCGGCCCCTTTGTCGGACCCGTTCGTCTTATTGGGTTTTGTTCAGACCCAGTTTTGCTTTCAGTTACCAGGATCAACATAGTTGTGTATCTCTATCTCTGCTCCAAGGATACGAGGCCTGTTCAATGGGGAAGGATGGGTCAGACAGAAGCAGCGGCCAGAATCCGTGCCTGAGGTTTGTCTCCGTCGTTGGCTGCATCGGTATCGCCATATGCAAGTGATTCTTCTCCATCATTTCTGATTTATTTTCCCGTGATTTTAAGGTTAGTGAATCATCTTCTGGATAAAATCAGATTGTGGGGGATTTAGGATTTGCGATATGTATCGGTTTTTCGTTGTGCTTCCTCACTGGTTGGAGTTTCTTCTTCCATCCAGGGATTTGATGTCTTTGAACAGTCAATAGATGGCTGTTGTGCTTCCTTCAGCTGGTTGGAGGAAATCAGATTGTAGCTATTTGATACTGTAGTGAAATGACTTTAGAACTGGGGTGTTGCGTTCTATAGGTAGAGGAGCAAAGGGCAGTGATCTATTTTTTTTTTTTTGGCTTTGAGTTAATTTTTCTTTTTTATATTTTGTGAAATGATTTGACAGCAACCTTCAGTTCTAGGGCTATGTAGTGGTTCAGTACTATTTTTATGTTTGTATACCGCCCTTTCTAGGAACAAGCTGCAACAATAAACTTTATTGCAGTTAACACCACATCACTGAATTTGTTTGAGTATTCATGTACTGTCAAGGAATGGAGTTGCACAACTAGCTAACAATCTAGTTAGAAATTCAGGACATCCTTTTTGTACAAAAATAAGCACCATTAGTGTTGTTGCTGGATCCGGATTCTATATTGCAATCGGTTACAAACAGGAAAATGCATCTACAGGATGCGATCTGAATTTATGATTATGTGGCAGGTTGGATTAATTAATTAGTTATTATTGTGGAAAGTTAATTTCTTCAAGGCAAGTTAAGAAGTTATTCACGCGTGTCATTAATCAGTAAATTTACCACTCATTACTGTTCACAGACTATGACCAAGGACCTCATGCTCTGATGATGTTCTGCTCACAATTTTTCTGCTTTTCCCAGCTCGTGTCCACCAATCTATGTCTCGACCTTTGTGAACATTTTAGTAACAACGTCAAAAGAAATGGTCAAGCAACAACTGGTGAGCAAGAGTAAAGATGCTTGTAATGGGGAACACGCGCCAATCATCTGGCTACCAGCATCCTGGCTAGCACTACTTGTAATGTCTAGCTCTATCTTTTTCTTGTAGTATTTATTCCCAATGTCTTTTTTTGATGTTATTTCTGTCATCAGTCACTCTTTGTCTATCATTTCTTCACTGTCAACTCTCTCTTCGTATAATATTCAATTTCTCCTTTTTTTTAGTCTTCACTATTTATTTCTTCATTCTTATGTCTCTCTTTCTTCATTCTCCCAGTCCCCATTCTCTTCTTTTCTCAGTATTGATTATTTTCTTCTTTATTTCTTCATTACGTTATTTTCTTCGGTTATCAGCATTGCTTAGTCCTCATTCACTTTTCCTTCAGCTGTTACTCTATTTGTCTCATGACTCTCCCAATCCTCAATCTCATTTCTTTCAGTCTTTAATCCCATTTTCCTTCAGGTTTTATGATTCTCTCAGTATCCAGTCACTTTTTCTTCACTCTTTCGTCATTCTCTTATTTTATTGAGTCCTATATTCCTAACTCTTTATGTGTTCTCAATTACTTTCTTCATTTTTATTATGTTTTTTCTTATTCTTTAGTATCTTAGTCATTCTTTCTTCAGTCTTTACCAACTTATTCCGTATATCAGTCGTTCATTCTTCGCTTATTCATTCCTTTAGTTTGTCTTTCTCCAGTCCATAGAAACCTTAGTCTTTCTGTCTTTAGTCTTTCATTTTTTGTTTAATTTATTCAGTCATTTCATTCTTCATTGTCTTAGTTCCCCCTGTTTTGTAGCAAATTTTCCATTTTAGTAATTCATTATTCATTTTCTGAGTTTATTCTTTCTTAATTGCTCGGGTTTCTCAGGCATACTTTTCTCTTTTTTCTTCAACCTTCATCAGTTTTTTAGTTTGCCATCATCTTTTCATTATTTGAATTCACTAATTCTTTATAATAGAAAAATGTGCCTATCTATCGTTTGTAATTTTTTGGTTGCCCATGGGTATATCAAATCCTGAAGAATGCAGTTCTGCAAGTCTACACAGTGTTGGGAGATTACTGACCAAGAAAAAAGGTGTAACACATAATATTTAAAACCTTTATATGTGTTGGTGTTTGTATTTTTCTAATTTTTCTGATTAATCTCTTTCTCGCTGAAACATTATTTGTATGGTTTTTAGCTATTGATTGTTCAGATTATTTGTTTTCAGTTTTCTTTTATCCGGCATGAAGTTTATTTCCGAAGGCTAAACCATGTAAGTTGTTAACATTGTTACCAAGTCAGGTGAGATTTTATCCACTGTTCATATCATTTGTGAATCTAAATGAAGCAAAATGATTTTTGAATTATAATTACTACTGTATGAGTGTCTTTTCAAATGTCCTACGCATGTTCTTTCGTCTCTCTTCACATTTTTTTTCTGGGCTAGTCTTTTTACCCCCTGCAGATTTCAAAGATGGATATGAAGGCTCTGTTTCCTCTAGTTTTTTTTTCTAGTGTTTCTTTTTGTTGGTTTCCTACAACATCTTTTTCTTTTTGTATGTAGAAGATCCTCAAGGAAGTTCTTTTACAGATCAACATCCCTGGGAGTGTAATAGTCCGCATTGGTGGTGGGTGGATTATGCTATACAAAAACAAAATATTACATCACAACCAATGGTCGTATTTACTTCAAAGCTGGAGGAGGAAGTTCATGCTGAAACCTAATCTCTTTATAGATATGGATGTACGGAGTACTTATCAAAATTCACTTTGACAATTCACACAACCCTATCCATTTTGGCCCTGTCTAGATGTGTTGTTGTCCTTCATTAACCTTTTTTTAGGTATTGTCCTTCATTAACTTTACTTATATTCCTTGCCGTTTGGGTATGTGTGCTTATGATTTTTTTCTCAAGTCTTTCTACAATGTGTGAGTTCTGACTTAAACTTCAGTTGGTTACGACCCTGACATGTAATTTGGCTCTCTATACCATCAGTTTGCATTAATGGTTCAAATTGAATCAATAGACTATTAAAATCATTTTCAATCATAGGAAATTTCTATCGTTATGTGTATTTTCGGAGCTACCAGTGTACTTTTGTTGTAAATGATATGTTACAATTGCACTTGGTGAACCTTTTCTAGCTGATTATTAATTGCATAGACGAGAAGAGCTTCAGAACAGTGAGCCTCGGGCTTTAGATAAGAACGAGTATAGATTCTCGTGGGCAGCGAAACTCAGACTAGGGACAGGTATATCCTATCTTTGATGCGTGATGCGTTGTTATCCGCAACTGCTGCTTTGCTATGTGCTGACGTTGTTGACTGTTCCTTCCTTGGCGACACAAACTGAGAGACGGACGAATTGTTAGCTGATTGATAGCTGATTTAGGCCTTGTTTGGTACTAGTGTATCAGTGGGGATTACTGGGGATAATACTTTAGGTCTTGTTTACTTCTAGGGTATTTATGGGGATGGGAGGGGATTATTTTGTATCCCAGAAAATCTCCACTAGTCCGTTTACTTCTCCGGTTTCGAACGACATAATCCCGAGATATCCCCTCCCATCCCCTCCCATCCCCACATTTTTTGCCTAAATCAAAAACTCTCCATCATACTAGTGTATTTTTGGGGAAGGGTATTTGAGGGGATTGGGTGAACACCAAATCCCCTCCCATCCCCATACCCATTGGGAAGAAAAATACGAGAGAAGTAAACAAGGCCTTAGAGTATTGGGTGAATTACTGCTGTCACCCAATCCCCACAAAACCCCATCCCCAATCCACTAGGTAGGGGTAGAGTATTGGGGATTGAAAAAATTACACTAAAATTTGGGGAAAAAGTGGGGATAAGTGGGGATTAAACTCTCTCATACTCTAGCACCAAACATGCATTGGGGATAAGTGGGGATTGAAAATTTCGAGCGGATTATTCTCGCTAATTCCCACTAAAACTCTAGTACCAAACAAGGCCTTAGTGGTAATTACACTAGGTAGAATTTGTATTAGGTGCCATTTGTAAAGTAATCTTGAATAATAAACTTGGTTAGTCCATAAGACGACTCGTTCACATTATGTCAATATGGACATGTAGGTATCGCTTTTTAAATGTCTATTTCTAATGATCTTCTAGGTACCTAAACTTATCAATGAGTACATTTTGAAGCTATCTACTCAACTGAAGGCAGTCTGCAAGTCTGAGTCAGACGAGTTACGTCTCGAAGGGAAACTGACATTTATGCATTAGACGAGATATGCCATAGGTAGATCTACCTTACTTCCAAATGTGGACATAATAGAACTAAAAATGATAGGTTGCTTCCAAAGGGAGGAGATGGTGTATCGGAACTTCAATTTGCTAGCACTGGTAGAAAAACGAGGCTTCCGTCCAGCCCCATAAGTCGCGAAGCTATAGGAATCGCGATTGATGGGACCTTTAGTCGCGGTTCGGGAGGCGAACCGCGACCAAAGGCCTGGGTCCAGGGCGCTCGGTGGCCAGCTGGTGCACGTGGGGGGCTTTAGTCGCGGTTGGCCAGACCAACCGCGACTAAAGGTGCCCGAAGGCCTTTAGTCGCGGTTGGCCAGGCCAAATGGGACTAAAGCCCCTCCCCTATATACACCCATCCAGCAGCCAACACTTAGCCATTTGGAGCCATTCTCTTCACAAACTTCACAAGTGGGTGTTAGGTTTGTTTTTGGTTCCTCTTATGCACATAAGGTGTTTGATGAAATGCCCCAAGAGCATGAAACAAACATGATATGAAGTGTTGGAGCCACACTTGAGCTTTCTCATTTATTTTTTCCTCCTCGATCGCGGTTAGCAACTTGAACCTTTGATGTGTCATTGATAAAATATGCATGTGTGTAGTTCATTGTTTAATTTATATTGTTTATAGCTAGTTAGTTTAACAAATGCATGATGGTTAATTATATATTTTATATTATAATAATGCAGATGAATCGGCAATGGATGTACGGTAACCGTCTCTCCGGCGAGTTCACTACGGGTTTGAATGATTTCCTCGTAGTGGCTAATGCGAACAAGCAGGGGGGTTTTGTTATCTGTCCATGTGTTAACTGTAAGAATCGAGAGGGTTACTCTTCCTCAAGAGATGTTCACATGCACCTGCTTCGGCACGGTTTCATGCCAAGCTATAATTGTTGGACCAAGCATGGAGAAAGAGGGGTTATAATGGAAGAAGATGAAGAAGGGGATGATTTCATCGATGAAAGCTATCTTGCTCATTTCGGTGATACTTTCATGGAGGATGCTGAAGGTGAAGGGGAAGGTGAAGGGGAAGGTGAAGAAGAGGCACGTGATGATCCCGTTGATGATCTTGGTCGGACCATTGCTGATGCACGGAGACGTCTGCGAAACCGAAAAGGTGAGGGAGAATTTGGATCGCATGTTAGAGGATCACGGGAAGGCGCTGTACCTCGGATGCGATGATGGTCTGAAAAAGCTGGGCTGCACACTGGATTTGCTGAAATGGAAGGCACAGAGCAGGTGTAGCTGACTCGGCATTTGAAAACTTGCTGAAAATGTTGAAGAATATGTTTCCAAAGAATAACGAGTTGCCCGCCGATACGTACGAAGCAAAGAAGGTTGTCTCGCCCTCTAGGTTTAGAGGTTCTGAAGATACATGCATGCATCAACGATCGCATCCTCTACCGCGGTGAATACGAGAATCTGAATGAATGCCCGGTATGCACTCGCATTGCGTTATAAAATCGGAGGCGATGACCCCGGTGACGATGTTGAGGGCCGAAAACCCAGGAAGAGGGTTCCCGCCAAGGTGATGTGGTATGCTCCTATAATACCACGGTTGAAACGTCTCGTTCAGGAACAAAGAGCATGCCAAGTTGTTGCGATGGCACAAAGAGGACCGTAAGTCGGACGGGGAGTTGAGACACCCCGCGGATGGAACGCAATGGAGAAAGATCGACGAGAGAGTTCAAAGATTTTGCAGCTGACGCAAGGAACATAAGAATTTGGTCTAAGTACGGATGGCATGAATCCTTTTGGCGAGCGAGCTCCAGCCATAGCACCTGGCCCGTGACTCTATGCATCTACAACCTTCCTCCTTGGTTGTGCATGAAGCGGAAGTTTATTATGATGCCAGTGCTCATCCAAGGTCCGAAGCAACCCGGCAATGACATCGATGTGTACCTAAGGCCATTAGTTGATGAACTTTTACAGCTGTGGGGCAGACCTGGTGTCCGTGTGTGGGATGAGCACAAAGAAGAGGAATTTGACCTACGAGCGTTGCTTTTCGTAACCATCAACGATTGGCCCGCTCTTAGTAACCTTTCGGGACTCGTCAAATAAGGGATACAATGCATGCACGCACTGCTTACATGAGACCGAAAGTGTACATTTGCCAAATTGTAAGAAGAACGTGTACCTTGGGCATCGTCGATTTCTTCCAAAAGGTCATCCAAGAAGAAAGAAAGGCAAGCATTACAACGGCAAGGCAGATCACCGACCGAAGCCTGCGGAACACACCGGTGCTGAGGTATTTGATATGGTCAAGGATTTGAAAGTCATCTTTGGAAAGGGTCCTGGCGGACAATCGGTTCCGAAGGGAGCCGACGGGCACGCAGCCATGTGGAAGAAGAAACCTATATTCCGGGAGCTAGAATATTGGAAAGTCCTAGAAGTCCGCTCCGCAATCGACGTGATGCACGTTACGAAGAATATTTGCGTGAACCTCCTAAGCTTCTTGGGCGTGTATGGGAAGACAAATGATACAAAGGAAGCACGGCAGGACCAAGCAAAGTTTGAAAGACCACGATGACCAGGCATCCGGAACGGTTTCAAGGTCGTGCCAGCCTACGCTCCGACCAAAGAAGAGAATGTCATCTTTTTTGAATGCCCGAGCAGTATGAAGGTCCCTTCGGATTCTCGTCCAATATAAAGGGAATAATAAACATGGCGGAGAAAAAGTTCCAAAACCCGAAGTCTCACGACCGCCACGTGATTATGACGTAATTGCTTCCGATTGCTTTGAGGGGCTCTCTGCGGAAAATGTTCGAGTAGCCATTGTGAAGCTATGTGCATTCCTCAATGCAATCTCTCGGAAGGTAATCAATCCAGAAGTTCTACCACGGTTACGGAACGATGTGATCCAATGTCTTGTCGGTTCGAGTTGGTGTTCCCGCCATCCTTCTTCAATATTATGACGCACCTCCTGGTTGACCTAGTCGATGAGATTTCCATTCTCGGTCCTGTATTTCTACACAATATGTTCCCCTTCGAGAGGTTCATGGGAATATTAAAGAAATATGTTCGTAACCGTGCTAGGCCAGAAGGAAGCATCGCCAAGGGCTATGGAAATGAGGAGGTAATTGAGTTTTGTGTTGACTTTGTTGCTGACCTTAAGCCGATTAGTCTTCCTCGATCGCGGCACGAGGGAGACTAAGTGGAAAAGGCACGATCGGAAGGAAATCAACGATATGTATGGACGACCATTCTCTCGATCTGAAGCACACCACACAGCTTCGACCAATTCCAGCTTGGTGGCTCCGTACTTTGAGAAACACAAGAATATTTTACGCTCGGACAACCCCGGGAAGCCCGAATCCTCGGATTAGGAAGGCCCACATGGAGACTTTCGGCGATTGGTTGAGAAAACATTTAATGAATGATGATCATGTTGTAGATCAGCTCGTACATGTTGGCCAAGACACCATCTTTGACTATAACGACTTTCCAAGGGTACGAGATAAATGGGAATACATTTTACACGATCGCCCAAGATAAAAAGAGCACCGGAAATACTTTTGTACACCCACGCATGGGTGTGGGTGTTTCTGTCACCGTTCATTTATTACTCGAGATTCGTGCCCACCATAGTATATGAAAAGATTCCTTTCTCTCTCCTCTTTTATCCGAATCTCAAAGCACAATGGACGGTGACTGAAACACCCACACTCATGCGTGGGTGTACAAAATCCACTCTCGGAGAGCACCAACCAAAACAGTGGTGTCCGCTTTGATGCGACAACCGAGAATGGGCAAAAGGTCACATATTATGGTTACATAGAGGAGATATGGGAACTTGACTATGGACCCTCCTTTAGGGTCCCTTTGTTCCGGTGCAAATGGTTCAAGCTAACAGGAGGTGGGGTAAAGGTGGACCAGCAATACGGAATGACAATGGTGGATTTCAACAATCTTGGTTACCTTGACGAACCATTCGTCCTAGCGAAAGATGTCGCTCGGGTTTTCTATGTGAAGGACATGAGTAGCAAACCGAGGAAACGGAAAGATAAGAAAACGATCAGTACATCATGCGATGATCCAAAGCGCCACATTGTTCTTTCAGGGAAAAGAAACATCGTGGGAGTGGAGGACAAGACAGACATGTCGAAAGATTATAATATGTTTGCTTGAAATTCCGCCCTTCAAAGTGAACACCGACCCAAGCATTAAGTTAAATGATGAGGATGCTCCATGGATACGGCACAATCGTAAGCAAGCGGGGACACAAGGAAAGAAATGATGTGTAATAATTTATTGTACCAAACTTTGTTGAATGGATCATGTGAATTATATTACCCGTGATGTGTTTGGTGCCCATTTTCGAATGATTCAATTGACTCGAGATAGCACTGATGATACATGAAATTTGGAGTGATTCAGTCATACTCATGCCTAGGCGTATAATATGCATACTCGTAGTCTTCATAGCCGCCGCCAGTTGTACCGGTAGTCGTCGCCTTCTAAGTTGCCGCCGTCGTCGTCGCTGCTCGTCGTTCGTTGTCGTCGGGCGGCGCTCGTGGCTCGAGCCGAGGGTAGCGCCGGCGGGGATATCGCCGGCTGTGATGTAGTCCATGACGCCTGGCGAGTCCGGCCGTACCACCATAGCCGACGGCCGGCCTCGTGGAAGTTTCCGGGGAGGCGGACCGTCCTCCTCATACACAGCGAGCGCCCTCTCACGCCGATTGATGAAGAAGGCGTCCCAGGCATGCTCGGTTATCGGGATGCCGGTGGGGATTCATCCGCTGCTCCGGCGTGAGGTCGAGGTAGTAGTGGTTCATGATGGCCGCCCGGCGCGCGGTACCACGGAGGACGGGAGGGACCGGCACGCCGCCGGTGCTTAGGCTCCGGCCGGCGGGGACGCGGTAGCCCGGTGGGCAAGGGTAGTTCGAGGCGCAAAGCTCCTCCACCTCGTCTGGTAGGTTAGAGTGGGTGCGGTGGAAGCCATGAGAGAGTGATGAGAGATTGTAGAGATGTGATAATGCTGGCCAAGCCGGGCTACCTATATGTAGTGACAAATGGCGGGAAAAAATGGGAGCGGGAAGACAGGAGGCGGGAAGAAATTGGCGGGAAGAAGAGGCGGGAAGAAAGTGGCGGGAAGAAAAGAGGCGGGAAGAAAGAGGCGGAAAGAAAGTGGCGGGAAGAAAGAGGCGGGAAGAAAGTGGCGGGAAGAAAGAGGCGGGAAGAAAGTGGCGGGAAGAAAGAGGCGGGAAGAAAGTGGTGAGAAGAAAGAATTTTTTGATATATTATTTTTCTGATTTTTTTGATATATTATTTGTATTTTTAAGAATTTGAATTGAATTAGTTTTATTTTTCTGAATTTTTTGATATATTATTTGTATTTTTATCATTCTGAATTGAATAAGTTTTATTTTTCTGAATTTTTTTGATATATTATTTGTATTTTTAACATTTTGAATTGAATTAGTTTTATTTTTCTGAATTTTTTGATATATTATTTGTATTTTAAGATTTTGAATTGAATTAGTTTTATTTTTCGATTTTTTTGATATATTATTTGTATTTTTCTGAATTTTTTGATATATGATTTTGTACTTTCTAGAATCCTCAGAACATGTACTTCAACTTGGTATAGGATTTGTACAACCTTGATACGTGCACAAACTTGCTTTAGTAAAATCTATCCGAATCAGTAATTCGAAGATAATTCAAATTCTATAAATCGTTTTCGAATAATTCCAATTGCACTACTTTTGTATTATCTGTAACCTATCCAGGGAGGTCAAACTCATATTTTTATAACACATAATGCTTGCAGTAGCTAATTATTAAGATTGTATATGTTAAGTAGATACTCAAATAATGGTTTTTCTAAATCAAATTAAAAGTCCGAATATTTTAGTGACATGACACATATCGGAGAGCACATAATGCAACACTTGCACACCACCTCTTTT
>NC_061508.1:261801054-261830848 GCF_022539505.1 Lolium rigidum
ATATAGTAAAAGGCATAACATCTACACCTTATGCTTTTTTACTATGATGTTCGAGCCCCGTCTTTTGCACTCGACAAACGTTATGACAAACACTTTCTAAGATTACACAATAATGGAGGCAGAGAACCAATACGAAACTCAACCGGAGGTGCCAACTGAAGCACGCCTTAAGACCCAATCCGAGGCGGCGATTCACCGGAGCAACACTCTACCGACCGATCAGTATGAAAACAGCCTTGCCATCTCTACAAAATGCGAGATGGTATTTAGATTGAACAGTCACTCCTCATGTAGATGAACTAACACATGAAGATCAAATCCGTGAAAACATACCTAGGTCCATTGATTCGTAACATGAGCATTTAAATATGATGAATATACTGCATATGCTTGCAGCAGCATACAACCTGAACAGTGAAAATCGATGACATAAAGTTAGGCAGCATATATTTCTTAAGCAACTGTTTGTGATTTTCTCCAACTCATCAAGTTAGATAGAAATGAAAAACAAGTTAGTTTTTTTTGTGGTAAATCAAAGAGAAATTCGTAAAAATCAACAGAATTTTTGTTTCTCTGCTCATCAAGTTAGACAACAACGAAAATCAAAAGGAAAAAAATCAGAAAATTCTGCTTCAGTTAAGATATAAAAACTAACTAATTGGATGAACTCATATGCCCGGGACAGTGCAGCAGAAAAATAATCCTTCCCCTATAGAACTGTCTATGCAAATTGTGGAGAAAAAGGATTTGTGAGCCTATCTATGCAAATTAAAACTGTACAGAAATCTTAGACAACGAAAATACCTCACTGGTGGTTGGCATAAGCGAGGATAAAGGACATAGGGTCCCCTGTTTATATTGGTTAGGAAGACATTAATAAGGGATAACCACAAATAGCGAGAATATGCTTGTTCAATTAAGGCTAAACAAACAATTGTACAACCTTACTTATCTCCCTAAATTCTAAATAGTTGTACGTGTGAGAAAATGACACGAACCATAATAAGGATGCGGAAACCTCCCTTCAGGAACAGAAATAATGTATTCACAAGTAATCATGAGTATTGGAAATGGACATTATTGAAGTGGGTAGTGAGGGATCTTAGAAATCACCTCCCCTGTTAAATAGTAGAAATAAAGACAATTTAAAGCTAATACTCAATCTCAAAACAGATAAGAAAGAGACAAATACACTGAATTATATCAAATGAGAAGTTGATTTACCACTTACTACCAAAATGAGACTTTTCTGGTCACTCCTCATTCACTAAACATGCCCAAAAATAAGTAAATGCAGTGGGCACTTATGTAAAAACCTAATGGGTGAATAAGTTAACAAACTGAATTCAGTAGAAATCTTGAGTTCTTTACGATACCTTTAATTGTTTACTTGAACGCGTAACCGTACAAAATCAATATATTCTTAAATCCTGAAACACAGTGTAAGAGCGTTGAAGTTTGAAGTTTGTAAATTTTATGCTGAACAACGTATCAAGCTCACCACTGAATAGACGATATCTTACCTTTCGGTGAAGCATTCAAGTATGAATTTTCAAGGTTCGAGACATCTTCATATCCCTGCAAGGCAATTGGAAATATATAACAATTCATACCAAGTTGTACTACTCGGAAAGTTTAATCGCTTAGTTAGTTCTTCGGTATGGGGTGGTTTACCACTTTCCGATTTTGCTATTCGCGGACTCTTGTCACAAATCCCGACCACCATTGGCTTCCTTTCCATCTCCACTTTCAAAAAGTATAGCATCTCGCAGGTTTTCATTCTATTGGCAAACTAAATCTAATTCATTGTGGAGAAATGCTAATAAAAAATTAACATAAAAAAGTGAAGCCATTAGAGTGCTTGCAATATAACAGTTGAGTAGACCAAAATAGCAGAGATTAGAAGAATATTAGCATGGAGAGATATGCCAATTGAAAGAATCAAGTCTTTAACAAAGAAGCAACGATAGTGGGCATATGGCCTCGAAGAATAGTCATGGATCGCCCAGTGGTAAAATATTCCCCAACCAATATGTTATAGTGGCTATTGCTATATGTAATTGGTAATCCCTATGCAACTAAAATTCGTCAATCATGAGAACATTTCGTACCAAACAACAAATATTGAGTTACTGGTTTCATATTCGAGTATGATGTGAACAAATTAAGTTTCGGTAATGTTGCAACAAATATTGAATGACCAGCTGTGAGAATAGAAAAGCTAGAGCCTGCCATGTTTGCCTAATTCTTAGTACAATTTATGGTAAAACTTATATACAGGTTTGCTAAACCAAGATAAGTTACCTTATATACAATATAAAATATTTTTCTAGAGATTTTGGTAAAATTATGGAAAAAGTGGGTGAAATCAAACATGTTATCTGCTATTAATTTAACTGGTCTTAAAATATAAATTTATAAGTCTATCCGAGGTAGACACGAAGATAATTTGTAGAACAGAAATAAGAAAAAATCAAGCTTCTCAGTAAGCAAAAAAGTGACAGAAATATAGAAGCATATTTTCCTTGGGATCCTAAGAATCTATACAATGCATATTGTCTCTAAAAACTGGTTTGGCAAAACTTATATCAAGAGTTTTTCTAGTGGTATTACAAACAATATGATTATATATTTCTTCTAATTATTCATGAGGTCCTTGATCCTTTGGCAAAACAATATGATTATATTTTTCTTCTAACTATGCACGAGGTGCTAGTTCAACCAAATATGTCACAGGATCACACCTTACACAAATATAGTTGTATGAGTTTAAAGGGGATCGAGCAGGATACTATCAAAAAGGTACACTACTAATCTCCAGTACATAGTAATTTGGCAAATATGTGTTCAAAATCTTCACTTCCAGGAGCAATACAGACTGAGCATTCCGAAAAACCATTCACACTTCTTTGCAATAGCCAAGTCTGACTGTTCAAATAGCAGTACAGATAGTTACCCCTTAACATGGGGAAGAATTATATACTATGAGAGAAAGCCATGTGTAATCGGGTAGAAAGGAAAGAACAAAAACTATAAGGCTAAGAAGAACCGAGAAGGAAAAGAACTGCAGGTGAAGTATCAAGTTTGTGATGACACCAACCGCACTATCTTAGTCCTCATGCTCCTAATATTGCAGATAAACGGAAAACTCTAAAACAAAATAAAAGATACGCATTTAAAGAATGCAGGAAATGTTCGCTTGCTATCATGATTTTGCAATAGAGGGGATTGATGCGTGTAGTTGACACGTCCGTTGGGAACCCCAAGAGGAAGGTGTGATGCGCACAGCGGCAAGTTTCCCTCGAGTTAGAAACCAAGGTTTAATCGAACCAGTAGGAGTCAAGAAGCACGTTGAAGGTTGATGGCGGCGGGATGTAGTGCGGCGCAACACCGGAGATTCCGGCGCCAACGTGGAACCCGCACAACACAACCAAAGTACTTTGCCCCAACGAAACAGGTGAGGTTGTCAATCTCACCGGCTTGCTGTAACAAAGGATTAACCGTATTGTGTGGAAGATGATTGTTTGCAGAGAAAACAGTAAAACAAGTATTGCAGCGAGATTTGTATTTCGGTATTAAAGGATGGACCGGGGTCCACAGTTCACTAGAGGTGTCTCTCCCATAAGATATAAGCATGTTGGGTGAACAAATTACAGTCGGGCAATTGACAAATAGAGAGGGCATAACAATGCACATACATGACATGATAAGTATAGTGAGATTTAATTGGGCATTACGACAAAGTACATAGACCGCCATCCAACTGCATCTATGCCTAAAAAGTCCACCTTCAGGTTATCATCCGAACCCCCTCCAGCATTAAGTTGCAAAGCAACAGACAATTGCATTAAGTATGGTGCGTAATGTAATCAACAACTACATCCTCGGACATAGCGCCAATGTTTTATCCCTAGTGGCAACAGCACAACACAACCTTAGAACTTTCTCACACTCGTCCCAGGTGTCAATGCAGGCATGAACCCACTATCGAGCATAAGTACTCCCTCTTGGAGTTAAAAGTAAAAACTTGGCCGAGCCTCTACTAGAAACGGAGAGCATGCAAGATCATAAACAACACATGTATAATAACTTGATAATTAACATGACATGGTATTCTCTATCCATCGGATCCCGACAAACACAACATATAGAATTACAGATAGATGATCTTGATCATGTTAGGCAGCTCACAAGATCCAACAATGAAGCACAATGAGGAGAAGACAACCATCTAGCTACTGCTATGGACCCATAGTCCAGGGGTGAACTACTCACTCATCACTCCGGAGGCGACCATGGCGGTGTAGAGTCCTCCGGGAGATGAATCCCCTCTCCCGGCAGGTGCCGGAGGAGATCTCCAGAATCCCCCGAGATGGGATCGGCGGCGGCGGCGTCTCTGGAAGGTTTTCCGTATCGTGGTTTTTTTCTCATCAGGGGTTTCGCGACGGAGGCTTTAAGTAGGCGGAAGGGCAGAGTCGGGGGCCAGACGAGGGGCCCAGACCACAGGGCGGCGCGGGCCCCCCCTTGGCCGCGCCGCCTTGTGGTTTGGCCACCTCGTGGCCCCACTTCGTATGTTCTTCGGTCTTCTGGAAGCTCCGTGGAAAAATAGGCCCCCGGGTCTTCGTTTCGTCCAATTCCGAGAATATTTCGTTACTAGGATTTCCGAAACCAAAAACAGCGAGAAAACGAGAACCGGCACTTCGGCATCTTGTTAATAGGTTAGTTCCAGAAAGTGCACGAATATGACATAAAGTGTGCATAAAACATGTAGGTATCATCAATAATATGGCATAGAACATAAGAAATTATCGATACGTCGGAGACGTATCAAGCATCCCCAAGCTTAGTTCTGCTCGTCCCGAGCAGGTAAAACGATAACAAAGAATTTCTGAAGTGATATGCCATCATAACCTTGATCATACTATTTGTAAACATATGTAGTGGATGCAGCGATCAAAACAATGGTGATGACATGAGTAAACAGGTGAATCATATAGCAAAGACTTTTCATGAATAGTACTTCAAGACAAGTATTAATAAGTCTTGCATAAGAGTTAACTCATAAAGCAATAAATCAAAGTAAAGGCATTGAAGCAACACAAAGGAAGATTAAGTTTCAGCGGTTGCTTTCAACTTGTAACATGTATATCTCATGGATAATTGTCAACATAGAGTAATATAACAAGTACAATATGCAAGTATGTAGGAATCAATGCACGGTTCACACAAGTGTTTGCTTCTTGAGGTGGAGAGAAATAGGTGAACTGACTCAACATAAAAGTAAAAAGAATGGTCCTTCAAAGAGGAAAGCATCGATTGCTATATTTGTGCTAGAGCTTTTATTTTGAAAACATGAAACAATTTTGTCAACGGTAGTAATAAAGCATATGAGTTATGTACATTATATCTTACAAGTTGCAAGTCTCATGCATAGTATACTAATAGTGCCCGCACCTTGTCCTAATTAACTTGGACTACCGGATCTTTGCAATGCACATGTTTTGACCAAGTGTCACAATGGGGTACCTCCATGCCGCCCGTACAAAGGTCTAAGGAGAAAGCTCGCATTTTGGATTTCTCGCTTTTGATTATTCTCAACTTAGACATCCATACCGGGACAACATGGACAACGAGATAATGGACTCCTCTTTAATGCATAAGCATGTGGCAACAATTATTATTCTCATATGAGATTGAGGATATATGTCCAAACTGAAACTTCCACCATGAATCATGGCTTTAGTTAGCGGCCCAAAGTTCTTCTCTAACAATATGCATGCTCCAACCATGAAGGTGGTAGATCTCTCTTGCTTCGTACAAGACGGACATGCATAGCAACTCACATGATATCCAACAAAGAATAGTTGATGGCGTCCCCGAAACATGGTTATCGCACAACAAGCAACTTAATAAGAGATAAAGTGCATAAGTACATATTCAATACCACAATAGTTTTTAAGCTATTTGTCCCATGAGCTATATATTGCAAAGGTGAATGATGGAATTTTAAAGGTAGCACTCAAGCAATTTACTTTGGAATGGCGGATAAATACCATGTAGTAGGTAGGTATGGTGGACACAAATGGCATAGTGGTTGGCTCAAGTATTTTGGATGCATGAGAAGTATTCCCTCTCGATACAAGGTTTAGGCTAGCAAGGTTATTTGAAACAAACACAAGGATGAACGGTACAGCAAAACTCACATAAAAGACATATGGTAAACATTATAAGACTCCATACCGTCTTCCTTGTTGTTCAAAACTCAATACTAGATGTTATCTAGACTCTAGAGAAACCAAATATGCAAACCAAATTAGCAAGCTCTAAGTATTTCTTCATTAATGGGTGCAAAGTATATGATGCAAGAGCTTAAACATGAGCACAACAATTGCCAAGTATCAAATTATCCAAGACATTTTAGAGTTACTACATGTATCATTTTCCAATTCCAACCATATAACAATTTAACGAAGAAGAAACTTCGCCATGAATACTATGAGTAGAGCCTAAGGACATATTTGTCCATATGCAACAGCGGAGCGTGTCTCTCTCCCATAAAGTGAATGCTAGGATCCATTTTATTCAAACAAAACAAAAAACAAAAACAAACCGACGCTCCAAGCAAAGTGCATAAGATGTGGCCGAATAAAAATATAGTTTCAGGGGAGGAACTCCGATAATGTTGTCGATGAAGAAGGGGATACCTTGGGCATCCCCAAGCTTAGACGCTTGAGTCTTCTTAATATATGCAGGGGTGAACCACCGGGGCATCCCCAAGCTTAGAGCTTTCACTCTCCTTGATCATATTGCATCATACTCCTCTCTTGATCCTTGAAAACTTCCTCCACACCAAACTCGAAACAACTCATTAGAGGGTTAGTGCATAATAAAAATTCACATGTTCAGAGGTGACACAATCATTCTTAACACTTCTGGACATTGCATAAAGCTACTGGACATTAATGGATCAAAGAAATTCATCCAACATAGCAAAAGAGGCAATGCGAAATAAAAGACAGAATCTGTCAAAACAGAACAGTCCGTAAAGATGGATTTTATTAGGCCACCAGACTTGCTCAAACGAAAATGCTCAAATTGAATGAAAGTTGCGTACATATCTGAGGATCATGGTCGTAAATTGGCGTAATTTTCTGAGCTACCTACAGGGAGATAGACCCAGATTCGTGACAGACAAAGAAATCTGGAACTGCGCAGATAATCCAAATCTAGTACTTACTTTTCTATCAAAGACTTTACTTGGCACAACAAAACTCAAAACTAAGATAAGGAGAGGTTGCTACAGTAGTAAACAACTTCCAAGACACAAATATAAAACAAAAATACTGGAGTAAAAATATGGGTTGTCTCCCATAAGCGCTTTTCTTTAACGCCTTTCGGCTAGGCGCGAAAGTGTAACTCAAGTAACATCAAGAGATGAAGCATCAACATCATAATTTGTTCTAATAATAGAATCATAAGGTAACTTCATTCTCTTTCTAGGGAAGTGTTCCATACCTTTCTTGAGAGGAAATTGATATTTAATATTACCTTCCTTCATATCAATAGTAGCACCAACGGTTCGAAGAAAAGGTCTTCCCAATATAATGGGGCAAGATGCATTGCATTCAATATCCAAGACAACAAAATCAACGGGGACAAGGTTATTGTTAACCATAATATGAACATTATCAACTTTCCCCAAAGGTTTCTTTTTAGCATTATCGGCGAGATTAACATCCAAATAACAATTCTTCAATGGTGGCAAGTCAAGCATATCATAGACTTTTTAGGCATAACGTAAATACTTGCACCAAGATCACATAAGGCATTACAATCAAAATCTTTGACTCTCATTTTAATGATGGGCTCCCAACCATCCTCTAGTTTTCTAGGAATAGAAGTTTCAAGTTTTAGTTTCTCTTCTCTAGCTTTTATGAGAGCATTTGTAATATGTTTTGTGAAAGCCAAATTTATAGCGCTAGCATTGGGACTTTTAGCAAGTTTTTGTAAGAACTTTATAACTTAAGAGATATGGCAATCATCAAAATCTAAATCATTACAATCTAAAGCAATGGGATTATCATCCCCAAGGTTGGAAAAAATTTCAGCGGTTTATCACAAGCAGTTTCAGCAGTTTTAGCAGTTTCAGGTAATTTTGCGCGCTTTGCACTAGGAGTAGAAGCATTGCCAACACCAATTATTTTACCATTGATAGTAGGAGGTGCAGCAACATAGGAATCATTAGCATTGCTAGTGGTGGTAATAGTCCAAACTTTAGCTACATTTTCCTTTTTAGCTAGTTTTTCATTTTCTTCTCCATCCCACCTAGCACGCAGTTCAGCCATTAATCTTATATTCTCATTAATTCTAACTTGGATGGCATTTGCTGTAGTAACAATTTTATTTTCAATATCCCTATTAGGCATAACTTTCGATTTCAAAAGATCAACATCAGAGGCAAGACTATCAACTCTAGAAACAAGAATATCAATTTTATTGAGCTTTTCCTCAACAGATTTGTTAAAGGCAGTTTGTGTACTAATAAATTCTTTAAGCATGGCTTCAAGTCCAGGGGGTGTGTTCCTATTATTGTTGTAAGAATTCCCATAAGAATTAGCATAACCGTTACCATTATTATAAGGATATGGCCTATAGTTATTACTAGAATTGTTCCGATAAGCATTGTTGTTGAAATTATTATTTTTAATGAAGTTTACATCAACATGTTCTTCTTGGGCAACCAATGAGGCTAATGGAACATTATTAGGATCAACATTAGTCCTATCATTCGCAAGCATAGACATAATAGCATCAACCTTATCATTCAAGGAAGAGGATTCTTCAACAGAATTTACCTTCTTACCTTGTGGAGCTCTTTCCGTGTGCCATTCAGAGTAATTAACCATCATATTATCAAGAAGCTTTGTTACTTCACCAAGAGTAATGGACATAAAGGTACCTCCAGCAGCTGAATCCAATAAATTCCGCGAAGAAAAATTTAGTCCTGCATAGAAGGTTTGGATGATCATCCAAGTAGTCAGTCCATGGGTTGGGCAGTTTTTAACCAGAGATTTCATTCTTTCCCAAGCTTGAGCAACATGTTCATTATCCAATTGTTTAAAATTCATTATGCTACTCCTCAAAGATATAATTTTAGCAGGGGGATAATATGTACCAATAAAAGCATCCTTGCATTTAGTCCATGAATCAATACTATTCTTAGGCGAGAGATAGCAACCAATCTTTAGCTCTTCCTCTTAATGAGAAAGGGAACAATTTTAATTTTATAATGTCACCATCTACATCTTTATATTTTTGCATTTCACATAGTTCAACAAAATTATTGAGATGGGCAGCAGCATCATCAGAACTAACACCAGAAAATTGCTCTCGCATAACAAGATTAATTAAAGCAGGTTTAATTTCAAAGAATTCTGCTGTAGTAGCAGGTGGAGCAATAGGTGTGCATAAGAAATCATTATTATTTGTGCTAGTGAAGTCACACAACTTAGTATTTTCAGGGTTGGCCATTTTAGCAATAGTAAATAAAGAAAACTAGATAAAGTAAATGCAAGTAAACTAATTTTTTTGTGTTTTTGATATAGATTGCAAGACAGTAAATAAAGTAAAGCTAGCAACTAATTTTTTTTTGTGTTTTGATATAGAGTGCAGCAAACAAAGTAGTAAATAAAATAAAGCAAGACAAAAACAAAGTAAAGAGATTGAGAAGTGGAGACTCCCCTTGCAGCGTGTCTTGATCTCCCCGGCAACGGCACCAGAAAAAGAGCTTGATGGCGTGTAGTTGACACGTCCGTTGGGAACCCCAAGAGGAAGGTGTGATGCGCACAGCGGCAAGTTTCCCTCAGTTAGAAACCAAGGTTTAATCGAACCAGTAGGAGTCAAGAAGCACGTTGAAGGTTGATGGCGGCGGGATGTAGTGCGGCGCAACACCGGAGATTCCGGCGCCAACGTGGAACCCGCACAACACAACCAAAGTACTTTGCCCCAACGAAACAGAGTGAGGTTGTCAATCTCACCGGCTTGCTGTAACAAAGGATTAACCGTATTGTGTGGAAGATGATTGTTTGCAGAGAAAACGAGTAAAACAAGTATTGCAACGAGATTTGTATTTCGAGTATTAAAGGATGGACCGGGGTCCACAGTTCACTAGAGGTGTCTCTCCCATAAGATAAAAGCATGTTGGGTGAACAAATTACAGTCGGGCAATTGACAAATAGAGAGGGCATAACAATGCACATACATGACATGATAAGTATAGTGAGATTTAATTGGGCATTACGACAAAGTACATAGACCGCCATCCAACTGCATCTATGCCTAAAAAGTCCACCTTCGAGGTTATCATCCGAACCCCCTCCAGTATTAAGTTGCAAAGCAACGGACAATTGCATTAAGTATGGTGCGTAATGTAATCAACAACTACATCCTCGGACATAGCGCCAATGTTTTATCCCTAGTGGCAACAACACAACACAACCTTAGAACTTTCATCACTCGTCCCAGTGTCAATGCCAGGCATGAACCCACTATCGAGCATAAGTACTCCCTCTTGGAGTTAAAAGTAAAAACTTGGCCAGAGCCTCTACTAGAAACGGATAGCATGCAAGATCATAAACAACACATGTATAATAACTTGATAATTAACATGACATGGTATTCTCTATCCATCGGATCCCGACAAACACAACATATAGAATTACAGATAGATGATCTTGATCATGTTAGGCAGCTCACAAGATCCAACAATGAAGCACAATGAGGAGAAGACAACCATCTAGCTACTGCTATGGACCCATAGTCCAGGGGTGAACTACTCACTCATCACTCCGGAGGCGACCATGGCGGTGTAGAGTCCTCCGGGAGATGAATCCCCTCTCCGGCAGGGTGCCGGAGGAGATCTCCAGAATCCCCCGAGATGGGATCGGCGCCGGCGGCGTCTCTGGAAGGTTTTCCGTATCGTGGTTTTTTTCTCATCGTGGGTTTCGCGACGGAGGCTTTAAGTAGGCGGAAGGGCGAGTCGGGGGCCGGACGAGGGGCCCGGACCACAGGGCGGCGCGGGCCCCCCTTGGCCGCGCCGCCTTGTGGTTTGGCCACCTCGTGGCCCCACTTCGTATGTTCTTCGGTCTTCGGAAGCTCCGGTGGAAAAATAGGCCCCCGGGTCTTCGTTTCGTCCGATTCCGAGAATATTTCGTTACTAGGATTTCTGAAACCAAAAACAGCGAGAAAACGAGAACCGGCACTTCGGCATCTTGTTAATAGGTTAGTTCCAGAAAGTGCACGAATATGACATAAAGTGTGCATAAAACATGTAGGTATCATCAATAATATGGCATAGAACATAAGAAATTATCGATACGTCGGAGACGTATCAGGGATGGACAGAAAATGATTGAAATTGAACCTACCAATCCAAGTATATATCCGGGCTGATAGTCGTGTCCCTAGCAGCGACAGAAAACTTAATAAACCTAATTCATACTGCACCATATCTCGAGCATGCATTTGAAAAAAATAAGTATGGTATGAACTATAGATAAGCTAACCCTGTGAAATCATGTGGTTGAATTGGCAATTTTTAAATTCATCTTCTCTTTTCCTCTCATCTCCTTCCCTTGCTTACATATTGCGTACCTGCACTGGTACCCATGCTAATTAGCTAAAGTATATAGATTCTATATTTTAGATCAAAAGAACATATACTGCAGATACAATAGGAAAAGAAGTACTTCATTTAATACATTAACAAGCAAGATGTGATACAACCAAGGATGAGCAGCATCTATGCAGTGGTGTGCGAAATAAATCAATGGACAATCAAGCAAGCCACCTAGAATGCATGCAAGTTTGTAATCCAATGGCTTCCTGTACTCGCCCAGACCAGGATGTCAATCTCAACTCTACTGGATGCACTCGCGCTTCCTAAGACCTAGTTTATCAGGCAAAAGTCGCCTTCATTGCTGGAACGAAAATAGTAGTGAATCATAATTATGACCTGGTAAAACCTGACACCTCCCACTTGCATATAACAATTCTTCAAACTCTGCAATAACGATGACGAATAATATGCACTAACAGATATGCTGATTCCAGCGAATGAATTTGGAACAACAAAAAACACAAAAACCACTCCCACATGGATTCATAAAATTGAAAATACCTCAAAAATAAAGCACCACTGAAAAAAAAATTACAGCCTATTTTCAGGGCACGGTAGGCTCACCCGTACCAACCTAGTAAAGCTACACCAAAAGTGTTGTAAAAAAATCTCAAGTTAGGTTTTGAGAAATCTTCTAAATCTTTCTTCTCTCCTTCCTCAAACCTGCACATGCATAAAATGAAATATGGAAAGATGCAGCTAGAAAATAATTTCCTTAGAACAAAAATAAAGACCACCAGACTGCACTATGGTTCAAAGCACATGGGATAAATACATAACTTGACTCAAATTGGAAGTAGGAAAGAAAATTAACACCGTCAAGATGCAACCTTTAACTACCCATAGAGTAAGATTTGAACCTAATCATCCACCTGGAAATGGAAAATTCAAAATACTAAAGGCATATATAGTGTTGATTATCAAGCGAAGTTAACTGACGACAGTAAAGGTAGGGGGAAACAGGAGGGAGAAGCAAACCTGAACCAGCACAACGAATAAATATTTTCTCTGTTAGAGTATTAGATAGACTAAATAATCTGGAGGAAAAAACAATAAGATACACTTTGACAATGTGTACAACATCCATTCCCACAGCATACTGCATTTCTGAATTGGTATTAAAAGTAATTGCTTGTGGGCTAATTAATTCTCCATGTGAGGTCAAACCTTCCATGGTTTAAGCAAGAGAAAAGTGAAAAGGTGAATATAATGAGCTATAGTAGCGGTAAATCATACCCGTGTAATCTCATGTGCTACATTTGGACTAACAGGAAGATAAAGATTACCGCAATCCTTGCTTAATCAAAACAAATATTATTTAAAAGTTGGCTCATCCCTTTCAAAAATTATTGTGCAAAGGAGAGCTGAACACAGATCTATTACTACCTCTGATCCAAATTAGTTGTCAAAGGTTTAATGACCTAATCGTACCTTGATCTTCTCTGCATTTTCATTATATTGACAGAAATCTTGTTATGCTCCTTGCCCACTTCTGGGTCAGAAAAGACATTGATAGATTGTACACATTATAGAGAAATAAACTTTCCACAATATAATAAGATCCATATATCTAAATTAAAATACCACTAAATGATATATCCATGATATTTATTGAATTGTGCAGTGCAGGTACTCAAACTAAATGGTGGTTCCAATTAATGAACTTGGAATAGCATTATAGCAAAAATCACTCCCTCGTGGACTCGTACAACTAAAAATCCTTCCAAAATAAAATATCTTCAAAAAAACTATGGCAACCAATTTTCAAGGCATTGTTAGCTTCCCTATAATTGCTCACCCATTAAAAAATAATAAAGCTGAACCAAGAGTGGTAGAAAATTTTGAAGTTACGTTATGGCCAATTTTCTCCAACTGCTAAAATAAAATATAAAGTTTAACATCAATGGCGCTACATCTAAAATTCCACACATCAACAAACATACTCGAGTGACGTTGAGCATTGCTGCCTTCACGCCATGTCCTGACCAACACAACCTAGCGCATCCACAGCAGCAAAGCGAGGAAGAACAATAACAAGAAGCGCCCAGGTGAGCCTGAGTGAGGGGTGAAGGAGCACATCATTTTCCCATCCACCACATCTTACCTGTATAAACAAAATGGGCTTATTAGCATCAAAAACAACAATATTAAACTTAGGCAGGAGAAAGAAATGATTCCTTATTTCCTCAACTGATATCTGGATCAGATTGTTACTTAGAGGTTAGAGGATTCAATTGGCTAACTACCACAAACCACGTAGCTATATTCTTTCCTTTGTACAAATGCACATAAGAGGATAGATTGCTTGGGTCCTGTTAAGTACCCTTCCATTGATCATTTTCCTTCTTGTCCGCAACCAATTGATCTTTTTCCATCTTCTCTGCAAACAAAGAAAGCTACTAATCTTAATCATGCAGCATGCATCAAGCAACAGACAAAAAATATTAAGCACTTTATAAACAGAAATTTAACACACAGTTTAATCATTTGAGAAATTATCCGAACAAAATATGCTTATTAAAATTATCTTGGTTTTCTTCAGAAAAACTTCTCCCAGATTCTTATTTCCTTCTTCCTGAAACCAACACACACAGTTTTCAGAAAAAGGAACAATTCATATGTTTCAATAACTTGAGAATTTAATTGAACAAAATATGACTAAGAAAATTTACCTTGGCCTTCTTCTTATTCTTCACAAAACTGCCCTGACATTCTTCCTTCTCTTTTTTCTTAGATCTACACACAGTGTTATTACAAAAAAATCAATTATTAATTTTCCTAGCCCTTAAACAGGGAGAAATTTCAGAGACACATGCGGTTTTTGTTGTTGCTAATACTAAAAAGTTGTGGTGCGCTGACCCAGATGCCGCCTCCTCATGCCATCACGTCTGCACTGCCGACACGAAAGTTCAAAGCGGGATAGAGAAACCGAGAGGAGAGGGGATACATGAGGGCATGGACTTGCCAGTACCGGACGCCACACAGTAAAAAAGATGTGATGTGGGGAGGAGAAGAGGCAGAGCGGAGTATGGTTATGCACATAGGAACTACCTACAGGCCTTGATGAAGACGACATGGAGAAGCACGGGCTGCTACGCCACTTGCTGGGAGGGCGACCGCCTCAGCGACACGTGCTCCACCGGTGGCGCCACTTCCCGCGCGCTCGCTCCACGCCTCCCCGCGTGCTTGAGGCATCTAGGACCGACGGCCCTGCTCGCGCGCGCCCGACGGCCTGGCGGCGCCCTCTGCGCGCACCTCCTCTTCATGCACAGCAGCGGTGCGCACCTGCTCCGCGCCTCACCGGCGTCCCTGCACCCGCGTGCTTGAGGCGTCCAGGACCGGCGGCCCTGCTCGCGCGCGCTCGACGGCCCGGCGGCGCCCTGCGCATGCGCCTCCTCTTCATGCACAGCAGTGGTAGCCTCCTCCTCTCGCGCTCGCCGGAGACCGAGCTCCAGGGCGAGGGACACAGATGATTGGGGGAGGAGAATCGCACGAGGTAGGGAGGAGGACGACATGCAGAGGATTGGGGGGATTGGGGGGATTGGGGATGGAGGAGGGAGAGAGGAATCGTGGGTGGCCGGCTGGAGCTGAGGAGGATTGGGGATGGAGGAGGATCCGCTCGCGATTGGGCTAGGGTTTGCCGGTTTTGTCTCATTTTCTTTTAATTGAGCCAATTATAGTGCGCCACGTGGCCCAACCGGTGGAGCAAAACGAGCCCAGCGCCCAGGCATCGCGCGCCACTTGCCTGCCGTGGATAGCCTCTACGTGCTCCATGGGGTGTCACCGTTCATACCTTTAGATACGGAAGGTGCGGCGCGTGACGGTGTACAGACGAGTTGAGGAGTGAGGTGACGTGTTGCGGTGGGTGGCCGGCAACAGTGGCGGCGGCATGGCCAGCTCCTCCGCGCCGGGCCCTGCCTTTTCCCATCGGCCAGGGTGCAAAGGAACAAAACAAAACGAATCGTTTGTTTTTACTTGGCGGTGGCCGTATTGGAGTGTAATTTTAGCCAACTTTAGGAGCAACAATAAACGGACAACGGAACCTTTTTTCTTTATTATTAGGTATAAATTATGTAGGTAAGGTGTGACAGAATAGATCCGTATTTGGAGATGTTGGGCCTAGGATTTTTAGGAGACATCGGGCTCTTTGGCCCGTTTGTGACACCAGTCAGTCACCTATTGCAATTTAATAGTAAAGATTAGTACAAAGTTTCCTATGGATTCAAGGGTACAAAAGCCAAGTTAACTCATTTACATGACATTTTTTTTCCATGAAGCCAAGTTAACTCATATATCAATTGGTACATTCTGGTTATATTCGAAATTTTACTTGAAACTTGTTGTTCATGCCATTTTACTACTCGCCTAACACTTTTTCCGCGCGTGAAGGGAGGGGGTGGGCATGATGCTACCCTGAATTTTTGTGACCCCCAAAAACTAGCAAATACGAGAGAGGCATCCAAAAAACACACTCGTCCCTACCCCCCCTAATTTGAAATCCAGCCAAAGGTGGATCAAAAAGGCAATCGAAAAGCATGGATTGTTCATCTTTTTCTATATAGTTAGGGTTAGGGTTTATGGTTTATAGAGATGCACATATTTTCATTTCACATTTGTGATGTACAATAATACATAGGTAAGATTTCAAGCATGACCTTTGTTAGAATAACCTTTAACGTGTTCTCTCACCTTTAGATTCAAATGGGCATAAACATTCAGAAATAATCAAAAAAATGAAAAACCAAAGCACATAGTCTTCTTATATCATATAGTAAGAATTGAAGTTGATAAACAAGGTCTAGACATATTCAAACCAGAAAAATCATGTATCTACACCTAACCCTAAACTTTATCTTATGAAGTCAAGAATATGAAAAGAAGTGGTTTTGGGTTTCAAACATGGAAATTTCAAAAACTTCCCAAAATCTTAATTTTAGAGTGAGTAAGAAGGATCCAAACTTACCTTTTCATTTTCAGGATTTATGCTTGTTTAAATCTTGGTAAAACATAGAATTTGAACAAGATTCAAATGAGCATAAACATTCAGAAAAAATTAAAAAATAAAAAACCAACGCACATATAGTCTTCTTATGTCATATAGTAAGTATTCAAGTTGATAAACAAGCATGTTGTAATATCCCAGGTAATGGGGTTACAAAAATAGAGGAAACAGATGTGTGCATTGCATTCATGCATAGAAAATCTGGGAATTTTCGCGCTTTAAAGTAAAACATGATCACAATGAATGAAGTTTCACTTGACCTTGGTGGAATTGAAGTAGCTCATCAAGTCAAGCGCTATAAACCTCAATGTGACTTTGCTAAAACCTTGTTTTGGGTAGAGATAATTTGATCTAAGGGGTTAGATCAAAGGGAACTAATAATCAACACAACAACACTTTACTCAATGATCAATTGCTTGATCTTATAAAAGATTACAACATGGTATTCCTTGCCATAACATAGGAACATCCATTTAATTGGAAATCAAGTAACATTAAATGAAGAAACTATTCTTCACTTATCTTTTCCATGTCTTTAAACTAATCCATGATCCTACCATGAAACCTCATGGTATTCATTCCACTTCAACATTGGAATTATAACAAGAAGATCCACTCCAGAAATAGATATTCTTCTCCATTCCAAATTATTACACATCAAACCTAGAGAGGTGAGAGTTCTATAGTATTTATTAGAGAAGCAATGGTAATCCTTAAGCTAAAACCTTGGATATACATCCATCTATTCCAACCATCATTCCTTGAGTAAAACCCTAAGTAATTATCTCAGGCAATCTCCTGGGATATAAATTATTGAGACAACCATAACTATGTCTATTCAAGAAACTATAAAAGAAAGTCTATATTTAGTTGATCAAGACAACACTTAATCTTGGGGGTGAGAAACCAAATTCATCAGAGATACCTTAGGAAGTCCAACCTTGATTATTATAAATTGTGTAATGATCATAAACCTAAAGAACTTGAGGTTAAGATATTAAGAACAAGATGATCATATATAATTTATGATCATGCTTTGGAGATATGTGAGAATAAGTTAAGTCCTAATAGGATTAGTAGATATCCTTCACCACATGAAATCATAGGGAGGTAACTAGTAAGAAAACCTAAGCTTATATCCCAACCTTAACTTGTGAACCACTTGGTGATCACAAGTAGAATTCTACCACATCTACATTCCACTTATTCTTCACCTAAGAAACATAAGAAAACCTTAGAGTAAAACTCCATACCTAATATGGTGAGAAACCATCCATTCATATGACCAAAGTTAACTATAAAAAGAACTATAACAACTTTAGTTACTTTAACAATATGTTAAGGGCACAATAGAAGTCTATTGGTAGAAGAAAAACTAATTCTCATATCCTTAGTAACTAAGGGAGCACATGAAATAATAAGCAATTAACCATTTTATCATGCATTGGGGAGAGTAAACCTAGCCAATGCAACATGGTGTCATCTCATATCTACAACCTAGCATTATATCTCAACTCTAGTTTATGCATCACATGGGGATCACAAGTATAAACCCAAAACCATGCTTAAGCTAAAATAGGAATAAGGGGATTGTTTAGCCAACCCTAAAATGAATCAAGACATCAACTTGACGTATCTTTAAAGCCATACCAATGTAGGTGCAACTAACTATTGTTTCCAAATAAATAGAAGTCTCATGAGAGGAATAGGATATACCTAAGCATTTGAAACCAAGGTTTAAGAAAGCAATACTAGTAACTCTAGAATAGCCTTAGACAATTTTCCAAGTCCTTAAACTAAATAGGCACATAAAATAATGTTCATGGAATTCTCTTCTCAAAAGAGAACCTAAAAATAAGCCTTATCTTATAAATAACTTATTTATAAAGTAATACATAATAAAAGCTTAACCATGATGAGGGGATTATCTAAAACCTCAACAATATTCCTTGAACACTAAAAGATGTGAAATAGAAATAATCCTTGTTTTGTCACATATTTAAAAATAAATTCAACCAAATAACCAATGCACCTCAATTATGAAACATATTCACATTAGGGGCTACTTATTCCCTGATAAGAAGAAGCCAACCATTTGAATTCATTCAACACTGATTTAAAATTCAAACCAGAAATACAACAGTATAAAATAGCAAAAGAAATATCAAACAGAAAAAGAAAATAGATAAAAGAGAGGAGAAAGAGAGCTTACCTTACCACGCAGCAGCCCAGCAGAAGCCCACCAACACGGCCCAAGCAGCAGCCCAACGCCAGCCCACGTACCCCTTCGGCAACAAAATAAAAGGAGGAGCTCATCCTCATCCCTTCGTCTCACATGGACGACACATGACGGCGTGCCCATCTTCCCCTCGTCGCTGGAGGTCTCTCCTTCCTCGACGACGTGACGGGGCGCATTTTGGCGTCGTATAAAAGCCCCACGATGGACAGCAGCTTCGGATTCTTCCCCCTCTGTTCGATTCCTCTCCACACCGAAACCCCACTTCCGCCGGCGATTGGAGCAACCCCAGGCCAAGCTGAAGGCACCACCGTGACCGCCGTCCTCGACAAGCTACTCCCACGGGAGGAATCGAGTTGAGGTGCCCGAGATCGACGCCGACGACCTCATCTTCTCCGGCGTCGGCATCAACCAATTCCGGCGAACCTGGCCATCTCCGGCCAAGCCGTCAAGCCCGGTGTGCTCCTGGTGAGCTCCTGTACCTCACAGCATCCCTAGCTCGCTCAATCATGCGCTGTAGTGGCGTCACACCCTTCACCTGCGAGCACCGCCGCTCGGTCTCGCCGTCGATGCTTGCTCCGGCGACCATTTAGGAGCGGAGCTAGTATCATTGTGTTCACCGCGGCGAGCTGAACCTAGTGGTGTGTTTATCTCGTCCGCGGGAGCCCTGGAGCGGCGGCGCCGTTGCCGTCTGATCGCCGGCAGTGAACCCCCGAGCCACTCCTTCGATTTTGACTTGGTCCACACTTGCGTGGCAGCCAACGTGGATCCCTGGCCCACCAGTCAGTCACTGGGTATAGGCTAGTCCGGGTACATTTAGTTAAATTGTTTGTTTTAATTTAAATTCCTAATTACTGAAACTTTGCAGATTTATAGAAAATTCGTTATAACTCAGAAAAATATAAATAAGATATCAAAATTCTTATAAAGATAAGCTCTATCCAATAAAAATATAAAATGAAAATTTTATTTTCAATAAAAATTCAATTATTTAATACTGGTTATTTAAGTCTTTAATATTAATTCTAAATTCAAAACAAATTCAATAATTAGTAAAACTTTTCAAATTAAATAAAAACCATTAAGTAAATAAAGAAAACATTAAAAACTAATTTTCTTTATTTGTTATTTTGTTAAATCTTTATTAGTGAAATTTAAACCCTAATTAATAATTACCCTAATTAGTAAATTATTTAAAAATAAATAAAAACCAGTAAGTAAATAAAGAAAACTTAAATATTAATTTTCTTTATTTGTTATTATATTAAATCCTTATTAAGAGGATTTAAACCCTAATTGTCCTAATTATTAATTGTTCTAAAATAGAAAAAAATGCCAAATCCAATATTATTTTTGTTTCAAAATTATTAATAACTTTAATTTTGCAAACAAGTTATTAATTCAAGAATTTTAGGGTAATTAGAAAACCCTGGTTCCATCAGGGAGAAAACTAGGAACTCATCATTTCATGTGTAATTCCAAACCATAAATTCATTTAGAAACCTAGCTCTATTATTACATGTGAATTCTAATTTGCTTCTAAACCTAAACCCTAGGTTAGGGCATTTGATCAAGAGACCTTGTTTTCATACCTAGATCCATAATTAGCCACCAAGTGCATATCTAGGTCCACATAAAATATAGGAGCCTATCACTAAGACTTTAGAAGTCCATGTGTTCATCTTCATCAGAACTAAATAATCAAGTAGGGTTAACCAGGTGTAAACCCTAGATCCTATTACCAAAACAATCATTCTTAATTATCCATGCTTAGCATCACACCATTGTGATGAACCCTAATAGCAACCATACCTACTATTTTGCATTACCTAACCATATTCCACTAAACCCTACTAGTGTTGGATATTTATCAAACATCCTATCTAGGAGCCAATTATTCCTTACTTAATAAAACCAACGATGAAACCTAGACCACCTCAACCCTAACTGATATACTTCTTATTACTTAAGAAGTATGTTCTTCAAAAGATATTCTCTTGAAGTAAATAAAGAATCATCATCAACCCTGCTTATAAGGACCTATAAACCCTAGCTAGCTATCACCAACAAGATGAACCAATCTTGATAACAACCTTGTATGAATAATTGCTTAGAATACCAGGCTTAACTCCAAGTTACAAGCCCTTTGTGTAGATAAATCCAACATTGTTGTAATCCATCTACTACTTACTCCCGAAACCAATAAGAACCATAGAAAACCATAGAACTCCACAACCCTACTTATCATACTTGTTCTTTATTAAAGAACATGTTCTTCAAAAGTTATTCTTTTGAAATATATAATAAATAATCATCAACCATGCACTATAGGACTTAAAATTGACAACTGCTATTTACTTATTATACAACCACTATTCCTTGATGTGTATGATTGTTACTATGCATTTCCCCACTTGTTTATGATTCTAAAACAACACAACCCTGAATAAGAACCTTGTTTGTGAATCACTCTAAAAAGTGCAACACACCCTGAACTAATCCTTACCACTCACTATTCCTAAATCATCGGGGTTAGGTCACGCTTAGAGCGATTGCATCTCATACTTATGCATTATTGCATCCTTTCCAATCTTTTAAACATCGTCCTTACCGGACGATGATGCTATTTCAGAATTTGGAGTTATTGCGCACCGAAGACCTTGTCTGCATAATCTTGCAGTCAAGAAAGGCAAGTTCATCACTTGCTCATGTCATTTGAGTATTTTTACCAAATTACTTGCAAAGTACTATGTTTATCACTATCGCATGAAAAGCAAAACCACTATTTTCATAACTATGAATATGACTATGTGGTGGGCAATGGAACCATGGATTGTGTTGATATGGTGGAGGTTCCATTGCACGGGTTTATATCCATCTAGGATTAAACAACAAATGTCGTCCAGTGATTCTTGTGCCGTAATACCCGTGTTAACCATAAGATCCGGAGTGGGACGGAGTAGTCAAAATTGTTTCCACCTCTCGTTCATCAACGGATGCTCATTACTGGGTGCACATGATCTTGCAAGACATGATGCAGGGGTGGGAACCCGTAGAAGTCCCAACGGTAATGAGGTCTATGATGGGTTGCAACTGCCGGCGTAGGAATGTATGGTAGAGCCCTGCATTGACGTCCTGGTCGGGGTCCACCCTGAAATATATGGGAATAATGGGACCGGCGTGGACCCAGGGTCGGAGATTGCAACAAATGGTGGGTGTTCGAGGTAGCGGAGGAACATGATTGGCTAGACCTTATACCGGGCCTCACACCAAAGGAAGTGTGGACGAGAACATGACTCGGTTGGCACCAAGGTTAAGATCTCTTATGGGTAAAGGAACACACCTCTGCAGAGTGTAAAGAACCGTGACCTGTCACTCCCTGTTCCGGGATATGGAACTGCGAACGCGGCCAAAAAGGAGCTCCATGAAGTTCTAGTAAACCGGTGAAGGCTGACGGACATAGTTCTTCTGAATGAAAGCAACCTTTTGAAGAAATGGTTATGAAAACCTGCATTGGTATTAGACTTTCTGGTCTAATGTTGTAGCTAGTGCATTAAACACCTCTTTCCTATAATGAACTTGTTGAGTACGCTCGTACTCATCCCACTCTTAAATCCCTGCTTAGATATGGAGGCATCGAAGGAGGATCTACAGTGCAACTCGAAGGCCGAGGAGTCAATAACTTCTTGAAGGGACAGGACCCTGTCAGAGGAGTCAAACACTACATCCAACAAGGAGAAAACCTAGATTAGCAATAGAAGGGAACTAGCTTCCTAAACTTAGCTCCTATTTAGCTAGAATCTATTCATAGCCTCTATAGCTAGTCAAATACTCTTCAAATAGAATTCGTGATAGGACTAGACTACGAGTCGTTCTTCGGAGTTTATTTGCGGTTTTACCTCATTGTAAAGTAGGAGGCTGTGATGATCTTATGTAACGGAGTCAATGTTGTAATTCTATAGACATGCCTTGGACCCGCATATGTTTCGTTGTACCACTCGAGCGATATAATACCGGTGGAACGGTGTTTCATTGCTTGTTATATCGGACTTGCATACTACACCATGCGGTGGTATGACGGGTCACCACAGTTGGTATCAGAGCAAATGCTTTGACCCTAGGATTAAAACCCTTTAAAGGAGACCTATAGGATTGGTAGTGTCTATAGGAAGTTGTCTTAGGTGAACCAAATATTTTCATGACTTGAGATGGATATTCACTTGAGAATAAATCCTGACACACTTGAGTCAACATTTCTTACCTATCTTTCCTAAGTAAAGTTAGTTAGCGAATCCCAAATATGTAGCACACTATTGAAGTCTTAAAACAATAGATGAGTAGATCACAGTTGGTATACAATACATGGTAGTCCAAAGAGAGGATACAACCAAAAGGAAGATATCCTATTGGAAGATGTGTACCAACACATGTTATAGTTAAATAAGAACTACTCAGACCTACACTAGAAGTAATATCAAGTGATGGAGGTAATTAAGATATCCTAATAGAAGATGTAGACCAGATAAGTAATGAGTAAGTAAAATTATCTAGACGTGAGAAACAATTGATAGTAAGTGATAACTCTGAGTTATGTGAGGTAGTATAGACCATGATGAGTCAATCATGGGAGGTAAGGAAGAGAGATAGGAATAAAATATGCCTACTTACATGGAAGAGATAGAAATCATATATGATTCACCTGAGAATCGTTATGTGATGGACTTAAACATCATAAATACTTAGGAGGAGTACAATAATAAGTCAGGTCTTCAACAACAGAGCAAGAATTGTGTTCCAAAACCATGGGAACTGTATCAAGTACAGCAGAACCCTAGTTATATGGTAAGAACACATGGAAGTACAATAGTTATATTCCAATAGTTATGTGTTTAGAGTAACGATGTTGGAACCTAAAGATATCATGTGAGGTATTCCTCAACAACAAGGGAAGCTAAATTAGTACTTCCAAAGAAAATTAGGTTAACCTTAGCTATCCTAGACCACTTTGTTTCAAGTTTATCTCATTGCAAATGTGCAATCAAGGTAAAGGTTGAGACCAATAGTAGAATTCCATAAATTCGTGCTAAGTATCACGATATAAACCTATATTATGTGGTGTTATGTCAACACCCGAATTTTTAAGTCCGGATGCCCTATTACATCATACATCGCAATCCCAGGAAGATTGTTTTTGCGAGACATAATAGTAAGTAGTTCAGAGTCATCATTTATTACAACACATAGAGTCTTACAACAAGGGATCACATGATCCAATATTACACAAATAGATTGTTCAACATCACAAATAAGTAGCGGAAGCGTAGTAGTAGTGGACTATCTATTCCACGAGGCAACGCTTGACGTTAGAAGACGATCCTAGTTATCATAGACGTCCTGTTGTCCGTCATCCTGATACTGTTGCTCCTCTTCAAAGTCTGGCATTTGAATAACCAGGGCAAAGCCATGAGTACTTTAAAGTACTCGCAAACTAATACTAAGGTAAAACATATTAAGTGTAGTAAGGGGTGCTAAGCTCTAGGTTTATTTGCATAAAGCCAAGTTTTAATTTGATAAGCATTTAGTAAAACCTTATCATGTGCTAGACTAACTCAAGTGGGAACATTAGTGTCATTCCCACCACTCATTATGGTTCACCATAATATCACCTTTCAATTCACCATTCATTTCTAGGATCAAAACATTTTTAATGATAACGGAGATAGTATGGCCTTTCCAATCGTCCGTAACCGTGGACACGGCTATTCGAATAGGTTTAACACTGCGCAGAGGTTGTACTCTTGTGCCACAACTTTTGATTACATCCGTCGAGGATAACCCCGAATCATCGTAACACGTACGCGGATCATCAACCATAACCTTTCACTTATATATGCTAGTATGAGCACCTCTCCCCATGAGCTTGGCCTCCCGGTGAAAACCGCAGTCAACCCGGGAACTGCACAGGGCTTGGGCCGTACATTCACCTCATATTAACATCATTCCACACTTAACGGAGGCAGCCTCGGCGTAACCTCTATGATGTTTGTTTAGAGGGAACCCATACTAAAATACACAAGTTTCTAGTTAAGCCCTACCCATAATCAGGTATTGTGGGGGTACTTGTATAATTGGAAGGGTATCGCATTCAGACCGAATCATCAATTTTATCAAAAATCACCATCTTCTCTTGTTCACATCCACCTTCACTTTACTTTCTTTCAAAGTCGTTTCACTTCACCAATATTCCCATCTAGAGTAGTCAATTTTAATTGATTAGCACTAGCAACTATATGAGGAGTGCTATCTAGCTTTGAGTGGTGCTAATCTAAAACCAAGTATTGTTCTATTCTAGACCAAGTGAATCATAAATCAAAAAGTACTTTGAAATAAATAAGCAAAAGTAAAAGTAAGTAAAAACATGGGATAGGTAAAACATAAAAGTAAAGTGTGATGGTGCCTTTGCTCTTGTAGAGCTAAGCACTTGTGTTTAGCAAGGGTTAGCTTGCCTTGAGCTGAGTAGTTATCGAAGTTCTCTTCTTCTTCCGGAGAGTAGGCCTCCTCCTCTTGGTACTCCTCGTTACTAGCGTCTATATACGAATACGAGGTATAAATACTAAACCAAGCTCATATACTAACTAGAAGCACTTAAAAGGGTTCACACACTAATCCTATCATCAATCAAACATGGCATGGTGGATTGTTGGATGAATTCTTATTTAAGAGAAAAATAATTTCCTCTTATGATTATTACTATTTCTTAACTTTGGTATGTAGCTCCTTAGAGAAATCAATTTCTCCTTATTACCTCATATTAAGATTTAATCTCATCATATAATAATCAGGTATGAAATATAGGTTGACCCAAGTCAACATTTCATATCTATTATATGGGAGTACAAGTTAATTGAAGTGCTACACTTCACATAGTTTTAATACTAACATTTTAAATGAATTAAAATCTCTAAGTAATAAATATCAGGGGTTCATTAGCCTAAGTCATTCCCCCTGGTTATTAGTACTTAGGATCAAGATTTAAATGAGAGGTAGCTCTCATAATAGTGTTGAGTTTGAATTCCAATTTCAATTGCTCTAGAATTGACTACCTAGTACTTTTATTTGATCTCATCCATGATCATACAAATAACCTGTCTATATTATTGCATAATCAATTAGAGGACATCATTTGTGATTTATTAGAGTTGGAATCAATTCAAAATCTATTATGGTTGAATTTTAAATAAAGTTTGAATGTTCAAAAGTCTCTGTCTTGTTCTTTTTATCAGATTAAATCTACTCCGAAATTGGAGGTGGGACCAGTGGCATGAGCTAGATAATTTCATTGGCTTTCCAACGGTATAAAATTTGCTAGATTTGGTTTGGTAGATTTCAAACTATTCAAATTTGAAGTTGACATCAGTAAGCATTTGTATTTAAACGAATTAAACGAATTTTGAGTTAACTGGGCCGCCCGGGAAAACTAGGTGGGCTCAAAGATTTAAAAACGGCCCAAGGCCAGCCCAGCCACGGTCTAGTGCCGCGCGGGCTGCCTGACAGGGGGTCCCGCGTGTCAGTGGCCTTTAAACGCCGAAGCGGTACCGATCAATGGGAGACGTTGGATTAGAAGGGGATCGGAGGGCCGTGGTTCGTCGTCGTCTCCGACGAGAACCCGACGGTGCGGCGGCGGCAGCAGGGGGTGGGAGAGCCTACCAGGCCATTTGCAGGAGTCTGGCAGTGTGCGCGGAGAAGTGGAAGTAGATGAGGAAGAGCTTGGGGCAGTGGCGGCGCTCGGGGAGACTCCAATCGAAGCAGGGCTTCCGCGGGCTCCGGCGGACCTCAGCTCCCAATTGCTGCTGCTCCGGCGAGGTGGTGCTCAATTGAGGTGGGGAGAGTGTTCCGAGAAGGGAGGGAGCGAGATGGTGTGAAGGAGTTGTGGGCTGAGGAGCTCTATTTATAGCGGGCGATGGTGGCCGGGGGGTGCTGCGAGGGCGCGTCGACGGCGTGGCTTCTCCGTCGATCGAAAGGGCAAGGCGAGGACGGCATCTTGTAGGCGTCGTCCTGGCGATGCTCGAGAACTAGCTGGCGCGGCGAGAGGACGACTGGATAGCTCGGGCGCGTGTGATGATCATCACGGTACCCGCGGTACCTCGCCGGCGAGGACGACGGTGACAAGGCTTCTGCGCGTGCTTGAGCATGTCTAGCGGCTAGAGGGCGCAGAGGCGGTGCTCGACGCAGCGGTAGGCTTTGCAGGGGAGGCGTAGGTTGCTCGAGTGCGTGGTGTCCTGGCGCGTCCAGGGCGTGATCACCACGCCGGCTGGCACGCTCTGGCACGGTTTTGGACGCGGGCGTTCCGGCCAATGGGGTGCGTTGGCGATCGAGCGAGCGGTACTGGCGTGATCCTTGTGCTCCAGAGATGCTCGAAGACAAGAAGAAGAGTTGAGAGGGAGGCCAGAGAGAGGGATGCCCAAAGGTGGCCGGGGTACATGACATGGCATTGTTTTAGGGTTTCTCTTCATCCTCCTCTCACTTTAATCGATCAAGGCAAGTACTGGGATCATGCAGGGGCTATAGAAGTGTGTAATGATCACAGGTTTAAAGGGGTTTAGTGAAGAACCCAGAGGATAATAGGGTGTAACTCAATTTGGAAATGATGCCTGCCACCTATTCGACACAATGGCCGCAAGAGAATTTTATTTGAATTTTGAAATTCTTTTTGGTGAATCTCTTTTATAT
This sequence comes from Lolium rigidum, assembly GCF_022539505.1. NCBI lineage: Eukaryota > Viridiplantae > Streptophyta > Magnoliopsida > Poales > Poaceae > Lolium > Lolium rigidum. The sequence goes on from NC_061508.1 coordinate 261,828,700, forward strand.
AATTAGAGTGAAGTATTGGTGGTGGTGGTACTCATTTTGGAATTGATTTGCAAAATGTCAAAAGTGACATGATCTTCACTTTATTTCAGCATCCCTACTTGTCACTTTTATTCTGGTCAACCTAGTCAACTCTAGCCATGGTGGTCAACATCAAAGTTACTCACCTTGACATGGTCTTGGATGACATGGCTTTGGTTGACCAAGTTTAGTTCAAGAAATGAGAAAACCAGAGGGGTAAAGTAGTGAAGAAAATATTTTTGTGACAAGTGACCATTATCATATGTATGTGAGAATTTCGAATTTCTTGTGTTTGATTCTTGATCCAATGATGCAATTGGGTTAGTTTATCATATTGAAGTATTTTAGAAGCAATGGAGCAAGCAATTATGGCCTTGGTTGAGGATTTGCAATTTTGCATATTGTGTATGTAAGTGAAAAATGGGTTTTTCCCATTTTCTCCAATTCCCCTCAAATTAGGGTTTGATGATATTGATTAGGGTTCACATAGCAATGGTTACACATACTAACACTCATCATGGCAATTGCACAAAAGAAATCACTCAAATGCAAGAAACTATATGTGGCACTATATGCATATAAAAAGTTTTTGTTTGTTGCAAATTTTGAGTAATGGAAACTCTCTCTTATTTTATTATTGTTGAACTTGGGATGTTACACTTTCTTTAGAGTTTCAAAAGCTTCCTTACAATCATCATCAAAAACAAAAGGTACATCTTTTTGAAGAAGATTAGTAACCCTTCCCCCTTACAAAAGATCTCGTCCCGAGATCTGAGAAAACTAGGTACTAAAGAGATCTGGGTACTCAGTCCTCATAAAGTCTTCTCTCTCCCAAGTGGCTTCCTCTTCGGTGTGGTTACTCCATTGGATCTTCAGAAACTTGATACTTCGGGTACGGGTGGTTCTGAAGGCTTCTTCCAGGATGCGAATAGGTACTTCGCGGTATGTTAGATCTGAGTTGATATCCACAGCTCGATGGTCGATGTTCTTGAAAACCTCGGTCTTCTCAGGTACCTCTAAACACTTCCGGAGTAGCGAGATGTGAAACACATTGTGCACCGCTGACATTTCTTCCGGTAACTCCAGCTGATAGGATACTTCTCCTCGGCGGCTCAGGACCTTGAAAGGTCCAACATATCGGGGTGCGAGCTTTCCTCTAAGCTGGAATCTCTGCATTCCTTTAAGGGGGGACACTTTGAGATACACGAAATCTCCGATCTCGAAGGTCATCTCTCGGAGTCTCTTGTCGGCGTAGCTCTTCTGTCTTGATTGGGCTGTCTTGAGGTACTCGCGGATCTTGTGAACCTTCTCTTCGGCTTCTCGGAGAATATCTGGTCCAAAGACTTGACTCTCTCCTACTTCCGACCAATTCAGAGGGGTACGGCACTTCCTTCCGTACAGTGCTTCAAAGGGGGCCATCTGCAAGCTGGCTTGATAGCTGTTGTTGTACGAGAATTCTGCGTACGGCAAGCAGTCTTCCCACTTAGATCCATACTCTAACACACATGCTCTCAACATATCTTCTAGTATTTGGTTGACTCGTTCAGTCTGTCCATCCGTCTCCGGGTGATAGGCGGTGCTGAAATTCGGACGAGTTCCGAGTCCTTCATGTACTTTCGCGCGAATCGGGAGGTGAATTGGGATCCTCTGTCGGATACTATCGACTTCGGGGTTCCGTGAAGGCTGACTATCCTTGAGATATATAACTCTGCGAGTCTCGGTCCTTGATAGGTGGTCTTGACGGGGATGAAGTGGGCGACTTTGGTTAGTCCTGTCGACCACTACCCAGATGGAATCATTTCCTTTACTAGACTTGGGCGGTCCGGTGATGAAGTCCATTCCTACGGAATCCCACTTCCACTCGGGAATGCGCAGGGGTTGCAACGAGTCTGCGGGGCGTTGATGTTCTGCCTTGACCCTTTGACAAATGTCACACTTGGCAATGTAGCTCCCTATTTCTCTCTTCATTCCATGCCACCAAAATTGTTCCTTCAAATCTTGGTACATCTTGGTACCTCCGGGGTGAATGGAGTAAAGGGTGTCATGAGCTTCTTTCAGAATGACTTGCTTCAACTCTGAATCTGACGGCACACAAAGGCGTCCGTTGTACCATAGCACTCCTTCTTCATCA
>NC_061508.1:261830948-261886787 GCF_022539505.1 Lolium rigidum
AAGTCTATGATATGCTTGACTTGCCACCATTGAAGAATTGTTATTTGGATGTTAATCTCGCCGATAATGCTAAAAAGAAACCTTTGGGGAAAGTTGATAATGTTCATATTATGGTTAACAATAACCTTGTCCCCGTTGATTTTGTTGTCTTGGATATTGAATGCAATGCATCTTGCCCCATTATATTGGGAAGACCTTTTCTTCGAACCGTTGGTGCTACTATTGATATGAAGGAAGGTAATATTAAATATCAATTTCCTCTCAAGAAAGGTATGGAACACTTCCTAGAAAGAGAATGAAGTTACCTTATGATTCTATTATTAGAACAAATTATGATGTTGATGCTTCATCTCTTGATGTTACTTGAGTTACACTTTCTGCGCCTAGCTGAAAGGCGTTAAAGAAAAGCGCTTATGGGAGACAACCCATATTTTTACTCCAGTATTTTTGTTTTATATTTGTGTCTTGGAAGTTGTTTACTACTGTAGCAACCTCTCCTTATCTTAGTTTTGAGTTTTGTTGTGCCAAGTAAAGTCTTTGATAGAAAAGTAAGTACTAGATTTGGATTACTCGCGCAGTTCCAGCATTTCTTTGTCTGTCACGAATCTGGGTCTATCTCCCTGTAGGTAGCTCAGAAAATTACGCCAATTTACGACCATGATCCTCGGATATGTACGCAACTTTCATTCAATTTGAGCATTTTCGTTTGAGCAAGTCTGGTGGCCTAATAAAATCCATCTTTACGGACTGTTCTGTTTTGACAGATTCTGTCTTTTATTTCGCATTGCCTCTTTTGCTATGTTGGATGAATTTCTTTGATCCATTAATGTCCAGTAGCTTTATGCAATGTCCAGAAGTGTTAAGAATGATTGTGTCACCTCTGAACATGTGAATTTTTATTATGCACTAACCCTCTAATGAGTTGTTTCGAGTTTGGTGTGGAGGAAGTTTTCAAGGATCAAGAGAGGAGTATGATGCAATATGATCAAGGAGAGTGAAAGCTCTAAGCTTGGGGATGCCCCGGTGGTTCACCCCTGCATATATTAAGAAGACTCAAGCGTCTAAGCTTGGGGATGCCCAAGGTATCCCCTTCTTCATCGACAACATTATCGAGTTCCTCCCCCGAAACTATATTTTTATTCGGCCACATCTTATGCACTTTGCTTGGAGCGTCGGTTTGTTTTTGTTTTTTGTTTTGTTTGAATAAAATGGATCCTAGCATTCACTTTATGGGAGAGAGACACGCTCCGCTGTTGCATATGGACAAATATGTCCTTAGGCTCTACTCATAGTATTCATGGCGAAGTTTCTTCTTCGTTAAATTGTTATATGGTTGGAATTGGAAAATGATACATGTAGTAACTCTAAAATGTCTTGGATAATTTGATACTTGGCAATTGTTGTGCTCATGTTTAAGCTCTTGCATCATATACTTTGCACCCATTAATGAAGAAATACTTAGAGCTTGCTAATTTGGTTTGCATATTTGGTTTCTCTAGAGTCTAGATAACATCTAGTATTGAGTTTTGAACAACAAGGAAGACGGTATGGAGTCTTATAATGTTTACCATATGTCTTTTATGTGAGTTTTGCTCAGTACCGTTCATCCTTGTGTTTGTTTCAAATAACCTTGCTAGCCTAAACCTTGTATCGAGAGGGAATACTTCTCATGCATCCAAAATACTTGAGCCAACCACTATGCCATTTGTGTCCACCATACCTACCTACTACATGGTATTTATCCGCCATTCCAAAGTAAATTGCTTGAGTGCTACCTTTAAAATTCCATCATTCACCTTTGCAATATATAGCTCATGGGACAAATAGCTTAAAAACTATTGTGGTATTGAATATGTACTTATGCACTTTATCTCTTATTAAGTTGCTTGTTGTGCGATAACCATGTTTCGGGGACGCCATCAACTATTCTTTGTTGGATATCATGTGAGTTGCTATGCATGTCCGTCTTGTCACGAAGCAAGAGAGATCTACCACCTTCATGGTTGGAGCATGCATATTGTTAGAGAAGAACTTTGGGCCGCTAACTAAAGCCATGATTCATGGTGGAAGTTTCGGTTTGGACATATATCCTCAATCTCATATGAGAATAATAATTGTTGCCACATGCTTATGCATTAAAGAGGAGTCCATTATCCGTTGTCCATGTTGTCCCGGTATGGATGTCTAAGTTGAGAATAATCAAAAGCGAGAAATCCAAAATGCGAGCTTTCTCCTTAGACCTTTGTACAGGCGGCATGGAGGTACCCCATTGTGACACTTGGTCAAAACATGTGCATTGCAAAGATCCGGTAGTCCAAGTTAATTAGGACAAGGTGCGGGCACTATTAGTATACTATGCATGAGACTTGCAACTTGTAAGATATAATGTACATAACTCATATGCTTTATTACTACCGTTGACAAAATTGTTTCATGTTTTCAAAATAAAAGCTCTAGCACAAATATAGCAATCGATGCTTTCCTCTTTGAAGGACCATTCTTTTTACTTTTATGTTGAGTCAGTTCACCTATTTCTCTCCACCTCAAGAAGCAAACACTTGTGTGAACCGTGCATTGATTCCTACATACTTGCATATTGTACTTGTTATATTACTCTATGTTGACAATTATCCATGAGATATACATGTTACAAGTTGAAAGCAACCGCTGAAACTTAATCTTCCTTTGTGTTGCTTCAATGCCTTTACTTTGATTTATTGCTTTATGAGTTAACTCTTATGCAAGACTTATTAATACTTGTCTTGAAGTACTATTCATGAAAAGTCTTTGCTATATGATTCACCTGTTTACTCATGTCATCACCATTGTTTTGATCGCTGCATCCACTACATATGTTTACAAATAGTATGATCAAGGTTATGATGGCATATCACTTCGAAATTCTTTGTTATCGTTTTACCTGCCGGGACGAAGCAGAACTAAGCTTGGGGATGCTTGATACGTCTCCGACGTATCGATAATTTCTTATGTTCTATGCCATATTATTGATGATACCTACATGTTTTATGCACACTTTATGTCATATTCGTGCACTTTACGGAACTAACCTATTAACAAGATGCCGAAGTGCCGGTTCTCGTTTTCTCGCTGTTTTTGGTTTCGAAATCCTAGTAACGAAATATTCTCGGAATTGGACGAAACGAAGACCCAGGGGCCTATTTTTCCACGGAGCTTCCAGAAGACCGAAGAACATACGAAGTGGGGCCACGAGGTGGCCAAACCACAAGGCGGCGCGGCCAAGGGGGGGCCCGCGCCGCCCTGTGGTCTGGGCCCCTCGTCTGGCCCCCGACTCTGCCCTTCCGCCTACTTAAAGCCTCCGTCGCGAAACCCCTGATGCGAAAAAACCACGATACGGAAAACCTTCCAGAGACGCCGCCGCCGCCGATCCCATCTCCCGGAGGACTCTACACCGCCATGGTCGCCTCCGGAGTGATGAGTGAGTAGTTCACCCCTGGACTATGGGTCCATAGCAGTAGCTAGATGGTTGTCTTCTCCTCATTGTGCTTCATTGTTGGATCTTGTGAGCTGCCTAACATGATCAAGATCATCTATCTGTAATTCTATATGTTGTGTTTGTCGGGATCCGATGGATAGAGAATACCATGTCATGTTAATTATCAAGTTATTATACATGTGTTGTTTATGATCTTGCATGCTCTCCGTTTCTAGTAGAGGCTCTGGCCAAGTTTTTACTTTTAACTCCAAGAGGGAGTACTTATGCTCGATAGTGGGTTCATGCCTGCATTGACACCGGGACGATGACGGAAAGTTCTAAGGTTGTGTTGTCTTGTTGCCACTAGGGATAAAACATTGGCGCTATGTCCGAGGATGTAGTTGTTGATTACATTACGCACCATACTTAATGCAATTGTCTGTTGCTTTGCAACTTAATGCTGGAGGGGTTCGGATGATAACCCGAAGGTGGACTTTTTAGGCATAGATGCGGTTGGATGGCGGTCTATGTACTTTGTCGTAATGCCCAATTAAATCTCACTATACTTATCATGTCATGTATGTGCATTGTTATGCCCTCTCTATTTGTCAATTGCCCGACTGTAATTTGTTCACCCAACATGCTTATATCTTATGGGAGAGACACCTCTAGTGAACTGTGGACCCCGGTCCATCCTTTAATACCGAAATACAAATCTGCTGCAATACTTGTTTTACTGTTTTCTCTGCAAACAATCATCTTCCACACAATACGGTTAATCCTTTGTTACAGCAAGCCGGTGAGATTGACAACCTCACCTGTTTCGTTGGGGCAAAGTACTTTGGTTGTGTTGTGCAGGTTCCACGTTGGCGCCGGAATCTCCGGTGTTGCGCCGCACTACATCCCGCCGCCATCAACCTTCAACGTGCTTCTTGACTCCTACTGGTTCGATTAAACCTTGGTTTCTAACTGAGGGAAACTTGCCGCTGTGCGCATCACACCTTCCTCTTGGGGTTCCCAACGGACGTGTCAACTACACGCATCAATCCCCTCTATTGCAAAATCATGATAGCAAGCAGAACATTTCCTGCATTCTTTAAATGCGTATCTTTTATTTTGTTTTAGAGTTTTCCCGTTTATCTGCAATATTAGGAGCATGAGGACTAAGATAGTGCGGTTGGTGTCATCACAAACTTGATACTTCACCTGCAGTTCTTTTCCTTCTCGGTTCTTCTTAGCCTTATAGTTTTTGTTCTTTCCTTTCTACCCGATTACACATGGCTTTCTCTCATAGTATATAATTCTTCCCCATGTTAAGGGGTAACTACTGTACTGCTATTTGAATAGTCAGCTTGGCTATTGCAAAGAAGTGTGAATGGTTTTTCGGAATGCTCAGTCTGTATTGCTCCTGGAAGTGAAGATTTTGAACACATATTTGCCAAATTACTATGTACTGGAGATTAGTAGTGTACCTTTTTGATAGTATCCTGCTCGATCCCCTTTAAACTCATACAACTATATTTGTGTAAGGTGTGATCCTGTGACATATTTGGTTGAACTAGCACCTCGTGCATAGTTAGAAGAAAAATATAATCATATTGTTTTGCCAAAGGATCAAGGACCTCATGAATAATTAGAAGAAATATATAATCATATTGTTTGTAATACCACTAGAAAAACTCTTGATATAAGTTTTGCCAAACCAGTTTTTAGAGACAATATGCATTGTATAGATTCTTAGGATCCCAAGGAAAATATGCTTCTATATTTCTGTCACTTTTTTGCTTACGAGAGCTTGATTTTTTCTTATTTCTGTTCTACAAATTATCTTCGTGTCTACCTCAGATAGACTTATAAATTTATATTTTAAGACCAGTTAAATTAGTAACAGTAACATGTTTGATTTCACCCACTTTTTCCATAATTTTACCAAAATCTCTAGAAAAATATTTTATATTGTATATAAGGTAACTTATCTTGGTTTAGCAAACCTGTATATAAGTTTTACCATAAATTGTACTAAGAATTAGGCAAACATGGCAGGCTCTAGCTTTTCTATTCTCACAGCTGGTCATTCAATATTTGTTGCAACATTACCGAAACTTAATTTGTTCACATCATACTCGAATATGAAACCAGTAACTCAATATTTGTTGTTTGGTACGAAATGTTCTCATGATTGACGAATTTTAGTTGCATAGGGATTACCAATTACATATAGCAATAGCCACTATAACATATTGGTTGGGGAATATTTTACCACTGGGCAGTCACAGCTATTCTTCAGGCCATATGCCCACTATCGTTGCTTCTTTGTTAAAGACTTGATTCTTTCAATTGGCATATCTCTCCATGCTAATATTCTTCTAATCTCTGCTATTTTGGTCTACTCACTCGTTATATTGCAAGCACTCTAATGGCTTCACTTTTTTATGTTAATTTTTTTATTAGCATTTCTCCACAATGAATTAGATTTAGTTTGCCAATAGAATGAAAACCTGCAGATGCTATACTTTTTGAAAGTGGAGATGGAAAGGAAGCCAATGGTGGTCAGGATTTGTGACAAGAGTCCGCGAATAGCAAAATCGGAAAGTGGTAAACCACCCCATACCGAAGAACTAACTAAGCAGATTAAACTTTCCAGTGAGTACAACTTGGTATGAATTGTTATATATTTCCAATTGCCTTGCGAGGATATGAAGATGTCCTGAACCTTGAAAATTCATACTTGAATGCTTCACCGAAAGGTAAGATATCGTCTATTCAGTGGTGAGCTTGATACGTTGTTCAGCATAAAATTTACAAACTTCAAACTTCAACGCTCTTACACTGTGTTTCAGGATTTAAGAATATATTGATTTTGTACAGTTGCGCGTTCAGTAAACAATTAAAGGTATCGTAAAGAACTCAAGATTTCTACTGAATTCAGTTTGTTAACTTATTCACCCATTAGGTTTTTACATAAGTGCCCACTGCATTTACTTATTTTTGGGCATGTTTAGTGAATGAGGAGTGACCAGAAAAGTCTCATTTTGGTAGTAAGTGGTAAATCAACTTCTCATTTGATATAATTCAGTGTATTTGTCTCTTTCTTATCTGTTTTGAGATTGAGTATTAGCTTTAAATTGTCTTTATTTCTACTATTTAACAGGGAGGTGATTTCTAAGATCCCTCACTACCCACTTCAATAATGTCCATTTCCAATACTCATGATTACTTGTGAATACATTATTTCTGTTCCTGAAGGGGAGGTTTCCGCATCCTTATTATGGTTCGTGTCATTTTCTCACACGTACAACTATTTAGAATTTAGGGAGATAAGTAAGGTTGTACAATTGTTTGTTTAGCCTTAATTGAACAAGCATATTCTCGCTATTTGTGGTTATCCCTTATTAATGTCTTCCTAACCAATATAAACAGGGGACCCTATGTCCTTTATCCTCGCTTATGCCAACCACCAGTGAGGTATTTTCGTTGTCTAAGATTTCTGTACAGTTTTAATTTGCATAGATAGGCTCACAAATCCTTTTTCTCCACAATTTGCATAGACAGTTCTATAGGGGAAGGATTATTTTTCTGCTGCACTGTCCCGGGCATATGAGTTCATCCAATTAGTTAGTTTTTATATCTTAACTGAAGCAGAATTTTCTGATTTTTTTCCTTTTGATTTTCGTTGTTGTCTAACTTGATGAGCAGAGAAACAAAAATTCTGTTGATTTTTACGAATTTCTCTTTGATTTACCACAAAAAAAACTAACTTGTTTTTCATTTCTATCTAACTTGATGAGTTGGAGAAAATCACAAACAGTTGCTTAAGAAATATATGCTGCCTAACTTTATGTCATCGATTTTCACTGTTCAGGTTGTATGCTGCTGCAAGCATATGCAGTATATTCATCATATTTAAATGCTCTGTTACGAATCAATGGACCTAGGTATGTTTTCACGGATTTGATCTTCATGTGTTAGTTCATCTACATGAGGAGTGACTGTTCAATCTAAATACCATCTCGCATTTTGTAGAGATGGCAAGGCTGTTTTCATCTGATCAGTCAGTAGAGTGTTGCTCCAGGAATCGCCGCCTCGGATTGGGTCTTAAGGCGTGCTTCAGTTGGCACCTCCGGTTGAGTTTCGTATTGGTTCCTGCCTCCATTATTGTGTAATCTTAGAAAGTGTTTGTCATAACGTTTGTCAGTGCAAAGACGGGGCCCGAACATCATAGTAAAAAAGCATAAGGTGTAGATGTTATGCCTTTTACTATATGTTGGTGGCACACTGGCATTGAGATGAGGCCACTGGGCTCCTTAGCATTTTGCATCTATTTGTATATTTGTATATTGATATGTTTGTTTTTTGCTGCAACTCCTGAACTATGCAATGGTTCCACCCGTGTATCTGTTTATGAGATAGCCGACCTATTTGGTACACTTAGTTTGCTATTCTGTTTGTAGTTTTGTGTGATTTATCCTGATTTCATCCTATCAATATAGTTTGGTGAAACATAAGAAGTGTATTATCACGTAGCCAATTAGTTTTGATTGTTGTTATACATAATATACATTGACGTGAGCTTCATAGAATCATGCAATTTTTATGGCCTTTACACATAACGTATATTGGCATGAGATTCACGGGATCGTGCGCCAAGGCGCACATCTAAATCTAGTCTAAAGGTATAATTGATGCAACCCCATGGGCACCTCACAGCGATTAACGTTTCTGGATCGTTGGATCTTGTCATCAGCTCCCAGGCGATGCATCCCGTCCATTAATCCTGGACCAGCAGCGTCTCAGATCGTCGTCGCGCCCTGTTTAGTGCCCCCTAGATCAAGCCATGGAACGGCCAATTTCTACCCACATGTCACTGTGCGTGGGACCCACATCAAGTTGGTCCACTCGTCACTACCTTGGGGTGGGCTTTGGACGAGTCGCGCGTGTCTGGGGTGTAGGGGCCGCCACCCACCCAATCCCCGTTCCCATTCTTCTCTCCCCCAATCCCCCCTCCCATTCCTCTCCACTACAAACCCTAGGCCAATCTCCACCGCGCTCGCCGCCAGCTCCCATTCCGATGGGATACTGTGAAAGCTTGGTGCGTCGGATCAAGGCAGGGAGCCAAGCCGGCCAGGGCAGGGAGGTGTGGCGATGCGCGGCTCCCGCACACGGTAGATCGAGGCGGAGGTGGGTCGTCACTCTCCTCCAAATCCCGTCGCGCGACCTCCTCGCCAATCCCCCTACATGTGCTCTCCCAATCCCGCTCACTCCTCTCCCCAATCAACTCCCGCGTCCCTTCCATCTCCCCCTAGAGCAGGCGCAGCGGGATGGCCAAGAAGCCTGCGGCGCGCCGCGGATTTGGCCGCCAGAGACGCGGAGGCAGAAGAGCGGCCGCGCCTGCGCTCGCTGGCCGCTGATGAGCGGCGGCTAGCCGGCCCTGGAGACCTCCTCCGTTTACGTTGAGAAGGAGGACGAGATTGCTATTGCTGCGTCCAACCTCCACGTATAGGTTCATCTCTCTCTCTCTCTCTGAATTTTTTTTTGCTAGGCAATATCGTGGCTTACTCCGTCCTCCACCTCTTCTTTTAAGGACACCACCAGGTTATCCCTCTCTCTCCAAAGGAATGGAGAAAATCTCATCTTTTTTCTTGTGCATATCCATTTTTATCTGTGCTTAGAAGGTGCTTCATGAAAGTTGTAGCTAAAGTTACTTGTGAAGAGTTGTGGCTGGGTTCTTTGGTGGAGATGAGGTGGCTATGAGAAGCGTTCGGCTGGCACCTGACCCTCAAATCGTTTGGATGATTCTCAGCAGAAGGTGGTGCTCAGGATTCCTACCATGAAAGACAGACAAGGTGAAGGGCAATTGAAACTGTCGCCCACATTACGCTTTACGCCTCCTAGCTCTGTTGCCTGGGTAGTTGTCAGGACTTCGAAAGTATGATTTGGTTATTTGATCAAACAATATATATGATCGTTAGCATGAACTACCATAGCAATCCTTGCATCATTTTCTTAACGTTCAATATGCAGTTTATGTATCTAAATGCATCGACACATGTTTTAGGTGGAAGCTTCAGAGCGAAAATCCTGTTAAGTGAGATTATTCTATAACATGTGTCAACATGAACGAATGGGTGTGATGGGCAGAACACTTCAGCTCTGGTTGTAGGGAGGGTCTCATAGATTCACCTTCTCGGTATAGATGTCCATTGGTCATGTTTCTCGACTTCTCCATTTTGGATTTCTTGACAGTTTGTTGTGTGACATTGGCCGTGTTCTTGCTGCAGGTGTTCCTCTATCCATTGGGTGTCCATTGGTTGCATATATACAACATGCAAATTTCCATTTCTTTGGTCATGTTGCAAGATTGCAACTCATCTTTTTATAGTCCGTCTCCTGCATGGTCAGGTTTCACATACAGTTCATGGAGTTTTTGATTCATTTTTGCTCAAGTAAAAGATGCCCGTGGCCGCCGGCCACATTGTGTGAGGTGAGTGAGCACTATGTCAGTGTTCTTATTCTGCCGAAGCATAGGAACTGAAATATAATTGTTCCAATGAACTCTTAATAGAGAGGCTTGGTTCGAGGCTCTTCTAGAATTTCTGGCAGGGAAGAAGATATGGACCAGGTTCTAACTAGCTTTCCTTTGTGACGCTGGTGCTAGCTAGCTTATTTTCTTTCTCTTTTGGCAATTGCTAGATCGCTGCATGTGTTACAGAATTTCTTTTTCCTACAGAAATTATCAAGCTTGCTTGCTTGGCCATAGGCATTTTAAACTGTGGTTAACAAATAAGTGTCAACCAAGTGTTCCATCCAGTTTATTTGTGTCATGATGCTATATATATGAACTTTGGATGCAATAGTTTCATTCTAATTTCACCATCTTATTTCAGCGGCTTATGAGCAAATGTGCTGCTTTTTTTTTCCTGCGAGGTCATATAATGTTACCTGGGTATAACATTGTGAGAGTCTATTGTTTTCAAGCATATATGTGCTAATTCAGTAGAAGGTGGTGTCAGTTTAGTTCATTTATCCTAACTGAGTCTTATAGTTGGATACCATGCACATTGCTTGCCTATTTATTCCATTTTCTTCTAAAATGCAGAATATTGATGGTTTTCTTGCTGTCTTGAATTTGTCTGATGGAAACTTCTCTCCCCAAACTCTGTAGCTTCCGTTTGCAGTAACAAGCATTGATGAGGATAGGACTCTACTCTTCCCCAACTTAGAAGCTTTCGTTTTCAGTATGTTGTTTCACATGTGGTTCCATGGCACTGATAGGTAAAACCAATTTTATGTCCAATACAAATTGGCACAGAAGAACATGATTAGGACGTTCGCAAAAAAAAAAGAACATGATTAGGAGGGCGGAGTTACCTCTTTGGAGTTTGATCATTTTAAGTTGGCCAATGCTTAATTTTGGCCATGGTTCACATAGACTGGTAAGACTGATGTCCCTTTTTCATTAATACTGTTGCTTTCTTTGTTTTACTGTCATCGTTTCTATCTAATATTATTATTTTTAAATCTTCCTCCTCACATTTGTTTTAGCGATTTTTTAGAAGTACGATATCTTAGCTAGCTTTCCAGTCTTACTTTCGTTTTGACATACATATTTCTTGCGCTGCAAATTCACTTTGTATTATATTTTATTCAGAGTACATATTGATAAATACCCCTGGTTCTTTCCATTGCACACTAGAGAGTGACCTTTACATCAAACATTTGCACAAAATTTCCGTTACAACTTTTCACTTGTCTTTTCATCTAGGATTAGCATATGTTACTGGTACTAAATGGGCGTGTATAGATTATTCTCTGGAAGGATACATATGGGTGAAGAAGAGTGCAGTTCTGTTGTTTGGAGCCTTTGTCTCTAGGCCAGTGAATTTGGAAGGTGGAAGCCATTGTCTTGACGTAATTTCACTAGGATATTGTTTTTTTTGCTACATTTTTTGATGAACTTTTTGATACAATTGGGTGTTTCTAATCTGAATTGTTTCAGCATGAGGTCACTTATGCATTAGGTAAACCTTCTGGTTTCTTCTATGTGTACAGCTAACATGTTAGTCAGATATGTGAGTTACTTCTACCATTTTGTTATCCATATCTTCGAATCATATGCTTTGAATAATCCAGTGAGTTATCGATGTCATGTAACGCCTTCGTTGCGAGGCAAGGTTGCGGTGTCGTGGTTGCAGAGCAGCCAACAGAGGCCTTCCGTGTCTACTACTTTTTGATTGTTGCATGTGCTGCTTTGAGATCTAGCAGCACAACGATCATACTTGACTTCATGATCCCTGCACAATGTCTGTTAGTAGCTTCTTTCTCATGACATTACAAGATTTTAATCATGGTTTATCATTTGAATTCCCAGTATGGTAGGTTTTGAATATTCGTCAATACTTTGTAATGTCAAAATACCTAAAAAAGGGGTTTGCTTACTCTCAGAATTCATAGTTTAGCAGGGTACACAAAAGTTTTCCATTACATTAGTGTGTGGAATGGGCAAGGATGCAGAATAGTACTGTGTAGTGTACCGTATGCTTGACAGTCTGCTGCTGCTTGTGTAGGTTGCTGAAGTTTGTATACATACCATTTTGCAGTTGAGGCTGTTGATATTCATCAGCAAGTAAAATGCCGTGGAGCACGGGAAAAGGCAAAGCACGACCACATGGATCTGATAAAAGTAAGCAAGTGATCGGAGTTGCAGCTTTTACCAGTATGCTTTCGAGCATGTTCACTGGTGCTGGTCAACAGGGTCACAAAGAAATTAGCAACATAATTGTCCATTTCATATAAAGTAGTTTGAGATTTACCTCAGCCCTTTAAACTTTTTCTTATATCTTCTTTTGTTATATGTATACATGCAGTTCTGGGTATGTAGAAATATATCTTTAGGAAGAACAATTCCGGGCAGAAGCATACCGTGACTGTGCAACTCTACATGCAGAACTGACTGAATTAGCATCGAAAAATCACAAAATCAACTCTGACCCTGCAGATGAGCTCGGTGTTGTACTTGTTGAGCCTGCTATTGATGATCCTGATCCAGGCAAAGGGACCATTATCAGTAGTCCTGACAACAAGTCTTATCATTTGGTGCTTCGCAACACTGGTCATAATGTTCAGGTTAATCAAAAGATCATTTGTGTAGCTTAGGAGTACCTACGTCCATCATGTGCAACTTCCAATCATTCCTTTGGTTCCGAGTATTCTGAACTAAAAATCATGATCCCAGTTTAATGTAGGTTTCTACTTTTTCGAAGTAGTTTTAATCCTATGGATTTGAGTACCATCTATTTCTTGCTTACGTTACCATATAATTACCAATCTATTTCTTGCTTTTGGTTCCGAGTGTTGTTTCTCCATTTTGTTTGAGGATGTAACCCCTGGCTAAGTAAAACTAGCAGTGACCGGCTGAATTATAGACTAATAAAAATGAGAATTCTTGCCAATGCCTGTAATAATCTGGTAGAGCTTTTTATACTTCTCTCACTAACAATACGGTTTATAATGTTGCTGCTGAAACCAGTACTTACACCTGTCTGTAAGCTGTAATAACTTACAACTATGTTAGTCTCATTATAGCCCCTGCCGCTGGTTTCGAGTTCTCAGGTGCTGCTGCTTGCGGCACATATTATTCTTGGAGTTATTTTTTTCAAATTAGCCACATAATTATATGTATTGTTTTATTCAGATTTTATATTCTAATTAGCAGTAGCCGATAAAAGTTGGATCGACTAACAGGGTTCAAGTATTGTCAGATGTGCAAAGCTACCGGTTTTGATTGCTTGCCTCCTTAGTTATAATCGATGACTATTTTGCCTCTGCTTGTGTCTATTTTGTTAGTTCATGCTGGTACAAAGAATACATTTATGTTGTGTTGGTTTACACCCTATGAAAAATAGTGCTCTGTTTGCCCAGTAATAAATATTTCTAATTGCTTGAATTATACATCTTCGAAACAAGTCTGTGACATGAATGTGTGCCTTAGATCCTTTGTATATGGTATAGTTTTGATATCATGGTTTTGAGAAAATTCGCATCTCCAGAGGGGGTATCTTAATATTTGTGTGTCCATAATTTTTTTCTTTTTATTGGCATGTGATGACATTTACTTCACCTAACACTTTTGATCTGGAAAAGCAACTAATCTTCTTGATTACACAAACCTGCAGTGTACAACAAGTATCAAACACGGCATGCTATTGTTTTGCTTTACTTGCTACTCTCTCCTTTTATTAATATTTGCTTCCGCTTATTTTGAATAATTCCTTCACATTATTTCGCTTTATATTCTCCTATTACAGAAATTAATCGAGTATGCAGATATAATATGATATTGGTTTGTAGACCCTTAATGCCTTCTTTCATGTCTGGATGAGTTCAGAACTTTTTACTACTGATAGCTGCTTATGAGCCATATTTAGAGATATGTAGTAAATAAATCTATTTTTCTACAACGTAATGCCTGTAAATTAAATGCGTGCAACGTTCTTTGACTGATTTTGCTACTTCTTGCATAATTAGGCGAGTCGTACAGTTGTGCTTATGATATCAATATAGATATATATTGATTCGTTCAGTTGCTTCAGATATTTTAAATGATTTTATCATGTATGTTTGACATTCTGCAATGCACAATAATGATAAATTGATTTCACTTCTTAGAAGTTAATTTCTCAACTAATCCGTTTACATGATTTTTCCGTCTTTCTAAAATTGATATCACTCTAATTAGGTATTTCAATGAGTTTAACTAGATGCGTGATAATGCTCGAAGCATGCTACGTGAAGTCTCTGTCATCTAATTGAACTGTTCTACAAATTTGCATCAAATATATGATGACTCAAACATTTTATTGAATATATAGGTGATGGAGTAGCAGCCTATATCCATTGCAAAGGCTGGAATAATTGTGTCCTAAAATGCTAAAACATCTGTCCTAGCACATGAAAATCCATCCTGAGTCACGTTATAATCATAGGCTCTGTGGAATTGACAATATCCACCTTCCTCCAAAACTAATGTCATCAGTGTGAAAATATGCATCTTGAAGAATAAAATTGACGCTGGCCCCCGCCTTTTTGTTCACTTTTTATTTAGGATTTTCTCAAATTAATGATTCTTCTCTCTACAGATCCAAAATTCTTCAGATTTTAGGGATTATAATTTCCCGATGTACCAAGGACAATAGCAACGAGTGACATACGTAGCTAAAAAAATATGTCATGCCTTGCAAGTTCCTGAATATTGCGGTTAACAAGAGGATCTATGTGGTACATGTGGCTGTTCTCACGAATACAGATTGAAGAAGTTTAAACTATATAGCTTGGATTGGAGGTATGGAGCGATGACATATTAGAAACTCTTGTGTTTCTCTCATTGATATTGGCACCACCAATGCATGCATGATTACTATCTGAATAATGTTGTCTATAATTTCTGACTGCATTATTTGTATGCACAGGGACAATGTTTGTACGCTCAGAAGTACATGCTGCCTTTGATTTACCATTCTTCCTAAGCTAAACCAAACCGAGAGATATCTGATGGGAAGAAAAAAGATGCACCTGATTGAGACGGTGACCTGGTACAACAGCACGCCAGTCTCTACGCCGATGAGGCCACTGTACCCGTTCCGCTGGCGCTGTCAAGCACCTCAACCAGCCTTGTTGTCCCGTAGGTGCTCTGCCTTTGGTTTCTGGTGGCAAGAGAACTGACACGTCAGTGTCAAGACCATCATGCAAGGAGCCACCACCTATGGACAGCGGCAACACCATGGCTCTAGACAGCGCGGCCTTCAATTCACCATGGTATTAAAATGCGGAGCAAGCTTGGTGAAACAATGGTGATCATCTATTTGGTCGGTTGGAAGAGAGATTGAGCTCAAAGAAATGTGAAGAATCAGGAGATGCCTGACCATCGACGGAGTGGAAGAAAAGGAGATCGTAGAAGAAAGCAAGACACGAGCCAGACAGAGCCAAAGGGCTACAGAGGCAAGGAGAAAAGTTCTGGATGTGTTGTGTTCGTGTGACCCTGTGTGCGCGTCCGTGGTCTGCGCTAGGCCTGATTGTATATTTCTTTAATTCCATAAAAAAGTTCTGTGGTCCTGATTATGTCATGTTGATTTGTGTGCACAATATTCTTTCTTTTGTCATTCAATCACCAACGAGTAAAATATACATTGCAATTGCAATTCTCTTTTACCGAGGCATCCTATCGTTTTCTCCACCCGTTTTTCTTCCATCATACAAAATGCAGGCCCGTGCGAAAGCCGGTGTTCATGCACGGCGCACTCATAAATATACATTGAAACATGAAACAGTAATCATTGGTATTGTCCGCGATCAAAACACCAGTCCTTCTGTTGTTGGAAAACCAAAACTGATCCTGGTTGCATATGCATCTGGTATGTATAAAACATATTTTAAAGATTCCCTAGAAAAAACATATTTTAAAGATGTAAAAAATTTGGAAAAAAAACATAGCATATAGAGGGACAAGTTCATGTGTGAACGTAAAATTTTACATAAAACCGATAATTTTTGTACCCTGCATAAAAAAGATAAATAATGCCTCGAAAAATAGGCTATTTTAGCATAAAAAATTGTATTTTTTACACAGGGCACAAAACATATCTGTTTTTGCTGAAATAACTTTATGGGTATGTAACATGTCAAGGTATACACAAAATATTTTTATTTATGTTTTTTAATATTTGTAAATATGTTTAATATGCATTTCAAATAAAAGGTGCATATGCACCCTGAAACACCCTGTGTGTTGTTGTTCCTTCCCTACTTTTCCTACTTTGGACATAGCCGTACAATGTTACTTAGTATATCTTCGAGTTTCCTTGATTATATAATTGTTTATCTAAAAAACGTATTATTATTTTGCCGCCTGTTTTTTATCGCCATCGTACCAAATGTAAATCGGTGTGAATTCAACGAGACAAAATGTTTTAAATGGGATGAAAAATTTATAATATATGACTGAATGTAACAACGCGTTGCATTTTTATTTCCTTACCTTTGTTTTGTCATTTCTTTCCCAATTGACTATTGGTTAATTTATCTTTTCATTTTTAACGGTGTTAATGCTTGGTGATGCAAAGCCTAATTAGATTTACATCACCTTTTCTATTGTTGCGCTCAACAGAATTAACAACTCTTAGCTGCTATGGTATATTTTCCTCATGTTTTTCTGGTTTTGTATAAATGTTTGTTTCTCTGATTGTAATTTATTGTGGTTCGCTACATTTTGTATACTGAAAGACGATTTATTATTATTTGACCACTTACACACGAGTCTTACTGGATTGGATATTAGTTAATTTATCTTTTCATTTGTAGCGGTGTTAGCTCTTGGTGATGCAAGCCCTAATTAGATTTACATTTTCTCTCTGATGTGACTTATAAAGACCATGCCGCAAGAATCCATTGCCTATGTAGATGATGATGATTTTAGTGTTTTTTCCTTGCTTTTATTGTCTCGGCAGCATCAACAACTATTAATTGTTATAATTTATTTCCTCATGTTTCCTTGGTTGTATATAAACGTTTGTTTTTCTGTTTGTGGTTCCAAATAATTTGTAAAACCTAAAATCATTATGATCATTTCTCTCCCTATGCACGAGTTTCACGGGATCGTGCGGCAAGGCGCACATCTAAATCTAGTTGCCTTACAATTCCCGCCGCCACACCAGATCCGGAGCTGCCCGGCCACCGCCGCGCCGAGTGCTGTCAATTCTCTACTGTCTTCAAGGCAGTCTGTCTGATGCAGCAGCCGGACCGGGTGCTGTCAATTCTCTACGAGATACGGGAGGAGGAACGCATGGTGGCAGGATCCAAGACGCATACAACGTGCTGGACAATTTTCCTTTGCTTCAGCAGGAGACCAGGCCCTCTGAGTCTGATATGTGGTGTCGACTATGGAGTCCAGTTTTCGCGAACCAGCACACGGTCCAGAGCGCGTCCTCCAGGCGTTCATTGCGGCTCCAACATGTCCGGTATGAATTTGACAATGACCAGCTCATGGATGGAGCATCTACCGGTATGTAATCTGAAGATTCCATTGCCGCATTCAAATCAGCATGCTATCGGTATGTTGGTACAGTATACGCCGGAACTGCAGGACAAGGATTTTGTGCACATGGGGTCAGTGCTCCCTTCACTTTGGATTTTTTGAAAAAATTCAGATTCTCATATTTCTCTGCTTTCAAGAATTATGACATTAAATATGTAGATAGATGTGTAATCTTAAACTTGTTAGCGTTTGACTTTATTAATTTAAAATCGGGCATCGATGCCTGTTATCTAAAAAAAAATTGTAAATAGATGTGTATACGAGGATTGGAATCAAAAAAGTCTCGTCAAAAAATACGTTATATTTTTGGAGATGCAAAAAAGACAAATTTCCGACAGTACAAAATATGCGTACTATTGTACTACTATTTATAGTCAGAAATTTGTCTTTTTTGTATTTTCCAAAATACAAAGTATTTTTTAATGAGACTTTTTTGACTACACTCTTCGTGTCTAAATCTATCTACATATTTAATGCCATAATTTTTGAAAACATAAAAGAGCGAGGTTTTAAAAAATTTCAAAAATCCAAAAGTCCAAGGAGCACTTGTGCTCATATGCACATGGTACTTTCCGGAAACTGCCCCCATAATTTAGTGGCCCATTTCACTTTTGAAAAAATAAATCTGTCTCCTAGAAGATTCCATTGCGGTTCCATTAACCTAGAGCAGCTAATACATTTTTGAAAAAAAAAATCAGCGGTGAGATCTCGAATATGAATGGAACAGAAGTAGAAAACACGTTTCGTAGAACACATCATGGTTCAACCAGCTATTTCTATACACCATGCCAAACAGGGTTACGTATTCAGCTTCTATCCTGACTAACATTGAAGTTCAGATATGATGCCAGTTCCATAACCACATAGTAGTATGATTCAGCCAGTTCCTTCACCATTAGGGAAATCATCTACAATTGTCGAAAAATGCAAATATGATAGAATTCTTAACTTCCACCGGCTACTAGATGTTTTGATTTGGCAAATCATATTTCTAAATTATCATTGGGTTTCTCCACTTTTCATGTTTATACGGATGAAAATAACTTTATGAATTGTTGCATTGTTTGATGCCTATGGGAGGACAAACATTGGACTGAAGGCACAGTTTCACTACACACTAAAATAGATAGGTGAGTAATTTTGATTGAGATGTTAGTATTTGGGTCAGTATTCCTTATCTTGCGTGATGTCCATGTTAGCAGGAATGAGCGAGAGATGGAGAACATCAAGGTAGTAAGAGCATCTCCAGTCGCGTCCCTAAAAAAATGTCCGGCATAAATGATTTAGGGGACGTTTAGAACCGCGCCGGACAAAAAGAGACAAGAATCTATACAAAAAGAGGCCCTTTCCAGCCGCGTCTCTCAAACAGCGTCCGGATGCATGCATTTTAATAGAGGAGACCACTCCATGTGGGAAAAGTATGTGAGAGAAATTGTGAAAAAAGAGAATGACATGTGAGAAATAGGGGCTGCATGCATGCGTCCGGACGCTGTTTTTGTGTCCGACGTCCCCGGTAGAGATTCTATGTACAAAGTCTCTACCAGGGACGCCGGACATAAAATGGGACGCTATTTAGATTTGGGGAACGCGATTGGAACGCAAGTTTTCCCATTTCTTGTCCGCCGTCCCCCAAACATCATTTGGGGGACGCGACTGAAGATGCTCTAAAGTACTTCCCCGGTTTAGTACATTTTGTGACCGGGTATGGCCTCAGCCGGAAAAATACCTGATACTGGGTCTCAAAAAACTGATGTTTGCCTTATCATTTTCGTGTGAAGAAAAATGGGAGCGTGGTTCCATCATTTAAAGAAAAGGTTAATCGATGCAAGATTTTTGGAGGAAAATGGGAAAAACAGCATGCGGTTCAACATATAGATGTGTAGTTCAGTCAATTGTCGTCGTTCAAGACTGTGAGATAGTTTCGTTTTATTTTGAAGGCTGTTCAATTAAAAGAACAGACAGTGTGTATGCGATTAATTCTATTCTATCTTAGCTATTTTTTTAGAAATTGTTTTGTGAGCTATTTCTACATATATGGTAGGTACAAAAGGGCAAATTAAATCATTTTTAGTTCAGCATTCATATTTTTTTATATCGAGGTTCTTTTATTTGCCGCACTCACAATGCAATGCGCCGTAGCAACGTACGGACAAATTTTCTAGTGTATTATAATAATCAACCGAGTTCTTATACCAACAGGTCTGTCACTTACGTGTGGTGCCCATGCGTGAGGTCCCACACTTCAGTGAGCACAAGTCAAGCGTATTGGAAGTCTCTGGGTCCTTCAGGATCCTTCGGTTGTCCCTCTCACAAAAAAAATCTCTCTCATTCTCGGCCTCGCTCGACTCGCTCGCTCGCTCGCACCTCCTGCTCACTGACAAAATCTGCACAACAGTCAACATCGTCACCCGAAAAAGGGGAGACACCATAATTCTCTCCCTTCTTCTCTCCTTCCGAGTGACCCCTCTTCCTCCGAGTTTCACTCGACGGGTAAACACACGTGTGCTGCATAGTACTAATAAAAAAGTAGAAAAATCGACCTACGAATCTATGATTAAATAGGTTAATCTAGGGTTTTGCCCACTACTACAGATCAAGTTCAAAAATATCCAACTACTGGTTCGATTTTTGGCTACTAATATAAAATTAAATAAGTTGAACTAGTATTCCTCTAAAAATCATTTTGGTATGCATTGTTTTATACTTTTCATAGCTATAGTGCATCACAAATTCATGATTTCATGCTTTGCTTTGCCAATTTCAATTTTTTTTAACCACCTTCTCTTTGATTTCAAATTTAGGGCAAACTATTGGTGCCTGGTATGTGTTCTACTTGAATTGGAAGCTGCGTGCGCACATGTTTTGCCATTGTTTTGGGCTTCCACACATCTTTGGGGCATCCAAGTATTTAAGTTACCTTGTGTTTTCTTGAATTGTAATTCATGTACCATTCCTCCCAATTTTTATGCCCATTTGAATCTTGGTCAAATCATAAGTTTGACCAAGATTTGAACAAGTTTAAAACATGAAAATGAAAAGGTAAGCATGGATCCTTCTTAGTCACTCTAAAATGAAGCTTTTGGGAGGTTTTTGAAATTTCCATGTTTGAAACACAAAACCACTTCTCTTCATTCTTGACTTCATAAGACAGAGTTTAGGGCTAGGGGGTAGATACATGATTTGTCTTGTTTGAATATGGTTAGACATTGTTTATCAACTTGAATGCTTACTATATGACATGAGAATACTATGTGCTTTGGTTTTCATTTTTTTTATTTTTTCTGAATTTTTATGCCCATTTGATCTTGGTCAAATCCTAGGTCTAACCAAGATTTAAACAAGTTTATAACATGATAGTAAAAAGGTAAGCCTGCATCCTTCTTAGTCACTAAAAAATGAAGCTTTTGGGAAGGTTTTTGAAATTTCCATGTTTGAAATCCAAAACGACTTCTCTTCGTGCTTGACTTCATAAGACAAAGTTTAGGGTTTGGGGTAGATACATGATTTTTCTGGTTTGAATATGTCTAGACCTTGTTTATCAACTTGCGTGCTTACTATATGACATAAGAAGGCTCTATGTGCTTTGGTTTTTCATTTTTTTTGAAATTTTAT
Source organism: Lolium rigidum (assembly GCF_022539505.1). Taxonomy (NCBI): domain Eukaryota; kingdom Viridiplantae; phylum Streptophyta; class Magnoliopsida; order Poales; family Poaceae; genus Lolium; species Lolium rigidum. Next base: position 261,852,101 of record NC_061508.1, read on the forward strand.
GCCCATTTGAATCTTGGTCAAATCCTAGGTACAGTTTGACCAAGATTTGAACAAGTTTAAAACATGTAAATAAAAGGTAAGCCTGACCTGGATCCTTTAGTCAATCTAAAATGAAGCTTTTGGGGGTTCTTCAAATTTCCATGTTTGAAACCCAAAACCACTTCTCTTCAGCATGCTTGACTTCGTAAGATAGAGTTTAGGGTTAGGGCTAGATACGTACATGATTTTTCTAAGTATTTTTATGCCCATTTGAATCTTGGTCAAATCCTAAGTTTGACCAAGGTTTGAATAAGTTTAAAACATGAAAATGAAAAGGTAAGCATGGATCCTTCTTAGTCACTCTAAAATGAAGCTTTTGGGAGGTTTTTGAAATTTCCATGTTTGAAACCCAAAACCACTTCTCTTCATGCTTGATCGACTTCATAAGATAGAGTTTAGGTTTAGGGTAGATACATGTTTGTCTGGTTTGAAAATGGTTAGACCTTGTTTATCGACTTGAATGCTTACTATATGACATAAGAATACTATGTGCTTTGGTTTTCATTTTTTCCATTTTTACTGAATTTTTATATATTCCCATTTGATCTTGGTCAAATCCTAGGTTTAACCAAGATTTAATTAAACAAGTTTAAAACATGAAAATGAAAAGGTAAGCATGCATCCTTCTTAGTCACTCTAAAATCAAGCTTTTAGGAGGTTTTTGAAATTTCCATGTTTGAAACCCAAAACCACTTCTCTTCATGCTTGACTTCGTAAGATATATAGAGTTTATTAGGGTTAGGTGTAGATACATGATTTGTCTGGTTTGAATATGTTTAGACCTTGTTTATCAACTTGAATGCTTACTATATGACATAAGAATACTATATGCTTTGGTTTTCATGTTTTGATTTTTTCTTAATTTTCATGCCCATTTGATCTTGGTCAAATACTAGGTTTAACCAAGATTTAAACAAGTTTAAAACATGAAAATAATAGGTAAGCACGGCCCGGATCCTTCTTAGTCACTCTAAAATGAAGCTTTTGGGAGGTTTTTGAAATTTCCATGTTTGAAACCCAAAAACCACTTCTCTTCATGCTTGATTTCGTAAGATAGAGTTTAGGGTTAGGGGTAGATATGTACATGATTTTTCTAAGTATTTTTATGCCCATTTCAATCTTGGTCAAATCCTAAGTTTGACAAAGATTTGAACAAGTTTAAAACATGAAAATGAAAATGTAAGCCTAGCTAGATTCTTCTTAGTCACTCTAAAATGAAGCTTTTGGCAGGTTTTTGAAATTTCCATGTTTGAAACCCAAAACCACTTCTCTTCATGCTTGACTTCATAAGATAGAGTTTAGGGTTAATTAGTGGTAGATACGTACATGATTTTTCTAAGTATTTTTACGCCCATTTGAATCTTGGTCTAATCCTAAGTTTGACCAAAATTTGAACAAGTTTAAAACATGAAAATGAAAAGGGCCGGGTAAGCCTGGATCCTTCTTAGTCACTCTAAAATGAAGCTTTTGGGAGGTTTTTGAAATTTCCATGTTTGAAACCCAAAACCACTTCTCTTCATGCTTGACTTTATAAGACAGAGTTTATGGTTAGGGGGTAGATACATGATTCTTCTGTTTTAAATATTTCTAGACCATGTTTATCAACTTGAATGCCTTACTATATGACATAAGAAGACCATGCACTTTGTTTTTTTTTTAATTCTTATGCCCATTTGAATCTCTTGGTCAAATCCTAGATAGGTTTGACCAAGATTTAAACAAGTTTAACACATGAAAATGAAAATGTAAGCTTGTATCCTTCTTAGTCACTCCAAAATGAAGCTTTTGGGATGGTTTTTGAAATGTCCATGTTTGAAACCCAAAACAACTTCTCATCGTGCTTGACTTCATAAGACAGAGTTTAGGGTTAGGGGGTAGATACATGATTTTTGGGGTTTGAATATGTCAGATCTTGTTTATCACCTTGAATGCTTACTATATGACATAAGAAGATGACGTGCTTTTGTTTTTTTTGTTTTTTTTTTGAATTTTGATGCCCATTTGAATCTTGGTCAAATCATAGGTATGACCACGATTTAAACATGTTTAAAACATGAAAATGAAAAAGTAAGCATGGATCCTTCTTAGTCACTCCAAAATGTACCAATTGATAGATGAGTTAACTTGGCTTCATGGAAAAAATAATGTCATGTAAATGAGTTAAATTGGCTTTCGTACCCTTGAATCCATAGGAAACTTTGTACAAATGTAGTAGTATAATAATCGACCGAGTTCATACACCAACAGGTCTGTCACTTACGTGTGGCGCCCATGCGTGAGGTCCCACACTTCAGTGAGCACAAGTCATATGCGGTAGATACGCAAACTCCAAGCCGTCTTCTTTGTCAAGAGAAGACGCATCAGGATGCGTACTGGAAGTCTCTGGGTCCTTCAGGATCCTTCGGTTGTCCCTCTCACAAAAAAAATATCTCTCTCATTCTCGGCCTCGCTCGACTCGCTCGCTCGCACCTCCTGCTCACTGACAAAACCTGCACAACAGTCAACATCATCACCCGAAATAGGGGAGACACCATAATTCTATCTCTCCTTCTCTCCTTCCGAGTGACCCCTCTTCCTCCGAGTTTCACTCGACGGGCAAACACACGTGTGCTGCATAGTAACAATAAAAAGTAGAAAAATCAATTTTTGGCTACTAATATAAAATTAAATAAGTTGAACTAGTATTCCTCTAAAAAAATCATTTTGGTATGCATTGTTTTATACTTTTCATAGCTATAGTGCATCACAAATTCATGATTTCATGCTTTGCTTTTCCAATTTCGATTTTTTCTAACCACCTTCTCTTTGATTTCAAATTTAGGTCAAACTATTGGTGCCTGGTATGTGTTATACTTGAATTGGATGATGCGTGCGCACATGTTTTGCCATTGTTTTGGGCTTCCACACCTCTTTGGGGCATCCAAGTATTTAAGTTACCTTGTTTTTTCTTGAATTGTAATTCATGTACCATTCCTCCCAATTTTTATGCCCATTTGAATCTTGATCAAATCATAAGTTTGACCAAGATTTGAACAAGTTTAAAACATGACAATGAAAAGGTAAGCCTGGATCCTTCTTAGTCACTCTAAAATGAAGCTTTTGGGAGGTTTTTGAAATTTCCATGTTTGAAACACAAAACCACTTCTCTTCATGCTTGACTTCATAAGATAGAGTTTAGGGTTAGGGGGTAGATACATGATTTGTCTTTGTTTGACTGTGGTTAGACCTTGTTTATCAACTTGAATGCTAACTATATGACATGAGAATACTATGTGCTTTAGTTTTCATTTTTTGAATTTTTCTGAATTTTTATGCCCATTTGAATCTTGGTCAAATCCTTGGTTTAACCAAGATTTAAAAAACGTTTAAAACATGAAAATGAAAAGGTAAGCCTGCATCCTTCTTAGTCACTCAAAAATGTAGCTTTTCGGAGGTTTTTGAAACTTCCATGTTTGAAACCCAAAACCACTTCTCTTCATGCTTGACTTCATAAGACAAAGTTTAGGGTTAGGGGTAGATACATGATTTTCTTGTTTGAATATGTCTAAACCTTGTTTATCAACTTGCGTGCTTACTATATATATGACATATAAGAAGTCTATGTGCTTTGTTTTTTCATTTTTTTGAATTTTTATGCCCATTTGAATCTTGGTCAAATCCTAGGTACGGTTTGACCAAGATTTGAACAAGTTTAAAACATGAAAATAAAAGGTAATCCCGACCTGGATCCTTTAGTCAATCTAAAATGAAGCTTTTGGGGGGCTCTTGAAATTTCCATGTTTGAAACCCAAAACCACTTCTCTTCATATGCTTGACTTCGTAAGATCGATAGAGTTTAGGGTTAGGGGTAGATACGTACATGATTTTTCTAAGAATTTTTATGCCCTTTTGAATCTTGGTCAATCCTTGGTTTAACCAAGATTTAAACAAGCTTAAAACATGAAAATGAAAAGGTAAGAATGGATCCTTCTTAGTCACTCTAAAATGAAGCTTTTGGAAGGTTTTTGAAACTTCCATGTTTGAAACCCAAAACCACTTCTCTTCATGCTTGACTTCATAAGACAAAGTATAGGGTTAGGGGTAGATACATGATTTTTATGGTTTGAATATCTCTAGACCTTTGTTTATCAACTTGAGTGCTTACTATATGACATAAGAAGGCTATGTGCTTTGGTTTTTCATTTTTTTTTTGAATTTTTATGCCCATTTGAAACTTGGTCAAATCCTAGGTACGGTTTGACCAAGATTTGAACAAGTTTAAAACATGAAAATAAAAGGTAATCCCGACCTGGATCCTTTAGTCACTCTAAAATGAAGCTTTTGGGGGGTTCTTTAAATTTCCATGTTTGAAACCCAAAACCACTTATCTTCATGCTTGACTTCGTAAGATATATAGAGTTTATATATAAGGGTTAGGGGGTAGATACGTACATGATTTTTCTAAGTATTTTTATGCCCATTTGAATATTGGTCAAAGCCTAAGTTTGACCAAGGTTTGAACAAGTTTAAAACCCGAAAATGAAAAGGTAAGCATGGATGCTTCTTATTAGTCACTCTAAAATTAAGCTTTTGGGAGGTTTTTGAAATTTTCATGTTTGAAACCCAAAACCACTTCCCTTCATGCTTGATCAACTTCATAAGACAGAGTTTAGGTTTAGGGGTAGATACATGATTTGTCTGGTTTGAATATGTTTAGACCTTGTTTATCAACTTGAATATATGCTTACTATATAACATAAGAATACTATGTGCTTTGGTTTTCATTTTTTTGATTTTTACTAAATTTTTATGCCCATTTGATCTTGGTCAAATCCTAGGTTTAACCAAGATTTAATTAAACAAGTTTAAAACATGAAAATGAAAAGGTAAGAATGCATCCTTCTTAGTCACTCCAAAGTGGCTATCAGATTATTAATAAAGTGATGCAAATCCTTCTTTGCAAATCCTTCTTCGTGCTTGACTTCATAAGACAGAGTTTAGGGTTAGGGGTGGATACATGTTTTTTTCTGGTTTGAATATGCCTAGACCTTGTTTATCACCTTGAATGCTTACTATATGACATAAGAAGATTACACGCTTTGGTTTTTCATTTTTTTTTTGAATTTTTATGCCCATTTGAATCTTGGTCTAGTTTTAATTTTCTATTTCCTATGGGTGCTCTTTGTAAAGCCTGTTTATCGCATAAACTAGGTCCTTCTAGACCATACTCCCATTTCAAAAACAACAAAAAGAAATGAAGAGGATGCCAAATTTTTAAGTACTCGACATTGGCCTTCTTTGTCGCGGTCATTTCCGTTCACATGGTAGTACAAATGCCACAGACACGAGAAGTTTGAGCAAAATTTGAAACCTAACCAACAAATGTGGTTCTAAAAAAATCAATTTTTTGTTAAACGCGAGCATGCAACCATCACATGCGACGTAGATTACTAGTCAAAATACCAAACAATTCATGCATGCAAATGTTTTGGTGTTCAAGAGTCATTCACAAAGTTTCGTACCATGTATGTACGACTTTGCTTGGCTGTCTCATCATTTGAAAATGCTTCATGCAAGATCCATAACAAACTTGCTTCACATGAACCCACCTTTGCCACATATCCATGTGCATCTTCCACGGGCCACCTACAACTTTGCCAACTATAGTTTCTTTCTTCTCTCCACTCGAAAAAGTTACTTTTTAGTTCTTTTTAATTTTCGCAGGTAGATGACAAAAATGAAATTTCTTCTTTATTCGTGCACATAAAAATCGAGATGGGAAAGTGTGAGTGTTTTTGTGTGATGTGGCTGCAAAAAATAAGGTGCAAACTGCAAAGTCTTCATTTTGCAAAGGTGATAATTGACCTCTAAGGAAGAGGCCAAATCAAAGTGTGTGGATTTCCGTCCCAAAATGTAAGGCGCCTAAGCTTTAGTCAAAAGTCTATATCTTCTAACTTGGTTATGTACAATATCAAAATGGACATTTTCAGAAATTATACTTTCTAGTGAATATTTTGATATTGATTTGACATGTGTGAATATTTCTATATTAACACATAAATTTGGTCAAACTTAAAATTGACTAAAGCTTAGGCATCTGCAAAGTGTGGCACCCCAAAATTAGCAATACGTAACCAAGCGTGTGGGTTGTGCGGCCTCCTAGTTAGCTAGTAGGACGAATTAAGCACAACCAGAGAAGTTAATTAATTTTGAGCCAGTTTTGAAACCAAAACGAAACGAGGTACAAAAATTCAAAAAGAAAAAAACTTAACCTACGTACGCGACCACCCAGTACGCATGCCGCACACCGAAAATTTGAACCAAATTTGAAACCAACCAAATAAGGTTTTAAAAAATGTAAAATTGTGAAACACGCGCATGGAGCCATCACATGCCATCTTGCTAGTATATTGTAAAAACACCAAAGCTTACATATACTCTTGGAATACTGTTTTGGGTGATTTGTCATTAAAAAATTTGGTATCATTCGGATTGGAGGAAGTATAGTTGGAGATGAATGGCCCACCAAGTCTCTGCCTTGAAGTTTGCTCTTTGACCAGATAAGTATTACTACTACTCGCGAGGAGCCGAGGAGACGGGGAGGCCAAATTTAAGGACTAACCTTTGCTCTAGCCGTCTTCCTCAGTTCACCACTTTGTTTACCTCTTGGAATACTACTTCGCCACCATGACCGGGAGCAAGTCTCGCCACAGAAGGGCTCGTGTGGCTGCGGCGAAGCTGAGGGAATCCGAGCAATGGCGTCCCTGTGCTGTTGTCGAGGTGCCTTCTGCGCAAGAGTCTTCAAGGGCGTCGTAGCCCGCGACTGCTACCTTCAGGAGATCCTCCGTTCTTGCGCATCTTTCTATGTCTTTCACAACTTATCATCCCTCCTTTTCTTACCTTCTCTCAATCGTATTTTTAGGTCGGGCGGCCTTAGTTTTCCCGCAGCCCTCCTGCCTGCGGAAACATCTTCCACGGAGCCAACTTCTCAAAGCAGCGAGGTATAGACATTCGTGCAAATTGGGATTCCCATTCTCTCTTTCTTGGTAGTTCTCTGGTTACACTTCTGATTTTGTGCTCCATCCCCATCTGATAGAAGCCCCGCTACGAGATCGGGACCATTTTAGAAATGGTTATGGGCAATTTCTACGTCGAGACGGCGGACAGAAGTGCCCTCGCCGATGAGTGCATGAGACTTTATTCTGAGCTCGCCACTGAGAAGATCCGTATTCGCATTCTCGATGATATCGCCATGAAATCGTTCACTGAGAGTAAGGAGATCCAGCGGCGGAGCCTCGGCCAGGCGGAGACCATGGACAAGCTCGCCGGACTGATCCTGAACCTCACGGTTAGGACGGACAAACTAGAGGCCGAGCTGTCACAGGAGAAGGTGTTGACTGCCAAAACCCATCGTCGGGCAGCGGCCTTGTCAACACCGTAGAGCCGGGAAGAGCCTAGAGCTGCGGCTGGCTGAGACCCCTCCGAGCGACGGCCCGCAATGCTCTTCTGGTCACACGCGGCGATGCGAAGTGCAAGGGCGTGCCACCTGACCTATACCCGGTCGGGAAGGTGATGGGGATGCCTCGCTTAGTTTCCTCGCAGGCATACATGTAAACATTAAATACGAGCCTCGATCGGCTCTCGAGTTATCCCGTGAATCGGCTCAAAGAGCCGATCCACCCATGATTCGTACGGGGTGCACGAATACTTGGTGGTCCTGCTTGATCAAGATAAAGCTAATAAGATCTACGACGATTTAGGGTTTTCACCGCATAATCGGATCATCCTACTCCAGGTTGGGCCTCGCGGCCACGCACGGTGCTCGTAAGCCGATCCTAAACAAGGCCTAAAAACCAACATGAAGTTGATCCTCGGAACATCCTGTTTAGGACTTGCGAACGCCACCCTACGTGCCACTCGGATCCTCCCCCTTTGTAAGGCCTAACTATTGCGGATATTAAACTAATCCTTGTAGAACAAGGAGCAATCGTAACGGATCAGATCTACTAAATAATGATCAAGCGGGGTGCCGCCCCCACACCTGAGATAGGTGTGAGGGCGGCTAGATATGCAAGGGTTGCACTACGTAAGCATGCTTAAACGAAGAACAATGCTAACCCTAACACATCTATGATAACTACGTTGCTCGCCATCAAAAGCGCTTCAGTACGAGCAACGCATGAACAACGTGGAGGCTTGTGCTGCCTAGATCGCAAGATGCGATCTAGGCAGCATGTCGCTTACCTGATAGAAACCCTCAAGACGAAGGAGTTGGCGATGCGCCGAGATTGGTTTGTTTGGGGTTGAACGTGAGTTGTTGTTTATTCCATAAACCCTAGGTACATATTTATAGTCCAGGGGACTTTCTAATGCGGGCGTGCACTAAACCGTGCACGAGTAAGATTCTATCTCTAAACTAAGATACGATCTAATATGTTACAGATACACGGGCAACTAAGCCCAACTTGATATAAAAGGCCGATCCACATATTACTTATATATATATATATATTCTTCACGTCCATCTTGATCGCGGCCCACCTCTGACTTGGTCAAATTATGGTGATAACACATGCCCCCCTGGTTTTGGTAATGATAATTTCAAAACCACTCTGTTTTTTCCTCCGAGGGGTCGTGTCATGGCAGGGCGGAAGCTGTCGCAGACATGCTTCATCATGACGACTTGCCTTCCCAACTTCTCCGCACGATTTGACAGCTTTGGCACCATGTCCTCGAGAACTGCTCGAAAATTAAAACCCCCAACTCCTTTTATTTAACCGCATCGAACAGTTCTCCCCTTCACCCCTTCCACATTAGCACTCCAAAAAAACCCTCCCCTGCAACCATGTCTTCTTCCTCTTCCTCCTCTTCTTCATCTGATCTTTCCCACGTGTCCTCTCCCATCCGAGAGTCGACGCCTTCGTGGGGTACGCAAGCGGCGTACGACATCCTCGCCCCAACGAAGTGGGACAAAGAGGACCACGACTCCTCCGTCAGGTCCGAGGATGACAAATCCCTGACCGACGGGGAGAGCGACCTCCGTTTCCTCGCTGACGGGGAACCGGAGGAGGAGAGCGATGACGATCGCATCTCCTGGGCAGACTTCACCACTTCCGAGGAGGTGAAGGAGGAGGAAGAGGAGGAGGAGGACGAAGACAGCTCCTCCGACGAGCCGCCGGCCAAACGCCGCCACCTCTGGCCCGGGAACCTCAGCGACGTCGACAGTGACGACGATGCTGACGAAGAGGATGAAGACGACGAGGGTCCTGCCGGCGGCCGCTGGAGCAGCGATGACGAGCCGGTAGGGAGCAGCGCCGGGAGTGGCGATGACGACGACGAGGGCAGCAGCGGCCCCTAGATAGGGTCTTAGCATAGGGCCAGCAGTAGCAGACGGGGCAATGTATCCCCCTAGTATTTCCTTTTGAGAGCAATCAGCTCTTCTATGTAAGAAATCTGGCTTATTAATGAAGAAATTCCCCAACTCGATTTTGCCGATTCCCTTTATGATAATTTAGCCGATTGTCCTTCGTTCTGATTCTGCCGATTGCCAAACTGGACAATGCCCAACAAGCCGATGGCATCGCATCGGTCTCTCACGATAGATTTCGAGATAGATCCACCCGGACCCAAACTCCTTGTCAAACAAGGCCAAGCCATAATCGCGCAAATCCTAGGAGTTGTAAATGCAGATCTCTCAAGATGGCATGTTAAACTTAGCGGCAAAACTCCTGAAATAATGTCAGGTCTCCTTATTAACTTTAAATTTCAGACATTCTTCCGCCGCATTATCCTCTCCGAATTCTGCTCGCTCAGCTCCGGCAGCTTCCTTCTGCAATAATCACTGTCTTTTGAACGAGCTGTCACGAAGAGTGAGCCAACTTCGACAGAGTTGGTTAAACCTCGAGGGCGAGCTGCCCCCCGAGCCTCAGCCAAGGCGAGGATAAAGAACGGATCATCACCAGCTTCCAGCTGTGGCGCCGTATCTACCGATTCCAACAAATCGGTCCCCAGGCCATTGATATTTCGGGGCGGGCTCAACCTTGTCCAAGAGAGCTATCCTGCAGGGCCACCAGCCGATCACCTTCCTTCCGTCGAGAGTCTATACAGCCGATCCAAGCAGGCTATGATAATTTTGCAACATTAGCACCATTCTTCGGGTAACTTGTGGTGCGAGTCTAGCCGATTCCAACGAAATCGGCTCCCCGGAGAGCAGAACCTTCAAGGTGAGCTGCCCCCCGGGCCTTAGTCGGGCGAGAATAGCAGCGAGCTGATCACGTCGATCATCCTCGGTTTCCAACTCGCAACGCAGTATCAACCGATTCAACAAAATCGGTTCTTTAGAGTGAGGAAATTTCAGGGCGAGCCGCCCTCCCCCGAGCTTCTTCAGTCCAATCCTTGCGCCTTGCTGATCAGATCAGCTCATCATCTTTGGCAGGCTGAAGCAACTTCTGGTGAGAACGTCTTCGCATTTCTGACGCCCTCCAGACTCTGGGCGCAACATCTCTTGGAGGGAACTAGGGGTCCTTGAAGGGGAGATCCACCCCCTGCTCCATTGATTCTTAAGTCGATGTCTGCGCATCGGCTATTCTTGAAAATTTTCGAATTTTTTTGGCCGACTTGTGTATCGGCCCCCATACTCCAATATCCATCATCAAAGGATGAGACTGCTTTTCCTCGTGTTTTATCCACTTGGGCGCCCCCCCGAGCCGATTCTGTCAAAAGAATTGATGATATCGGCTCTGTTGGATCATGTGTTGAACCCGAGCAGACTGGATGTTGAGGATAATCACGGCCGATTACTGGAATCGGCCTCCACGTTGTTTGCTCGGTGAAGGTTTTGTAATGTTCCTTCATAGACCCTTGGGGCCGATCGCAAGGATCAGCCTCGCCAAGTTGCACATCGCTTGGCTTCAACTACATGGTCAGGCCAGTGGATAAAACTAGCTTAACCCTTCCCTTTGTCACATCGATGCGCTCGCAGTCGTCCAAGTTGATGCCCGAGAGGGGTTCTTGGCCTGCTGCTTCCCATGCGTTCATGCCGGCCGTTGAAACTTCGGCCGAGTCATCGGCCCGGACGACCTCTACCTCATCACCATCCCACCGTATTATGCATTGGTGCATCGTGGAGGGAATGCAGCAGCTTGGCGTGGATCCAATCTCTTCCCGAGCAACACGAGCATAACTGCTCGTGCTATCGACGATGAAGAACGTCGTAGGGATAGTTTTTCTTCCTACGGTCGGATCCACGTTCGAACTCCTTGTGCCTCGGACGCTTGGCCGTTGAAGTCGCTCAACGTCACGTTAGTCTTGATTAGATCCGAACTCGAGCGTCCCGGCCCGACGTAGCATAGAGTACGGCATGATGTTAACTGCCGCTCCGGTGTCCACCAGCATCTTATTTACAGGCCTCCCATCGATATATCCTCGTAAGTACAGGGCCTTCAGATGCCTATAGCTTCTTTCCCGTGGCTTCTCAAAGATAACCGGCCGTGGGCCGCAGTCAAGTTGTGCCACGGATGTCTCATCTAATCCTGGAGCACTGAACTCCGAAGGGAGGATAAACACCATATTTGTGCCGGCCGGTGTTTCATCATCGGCTTTTCTCTGTTCGGGGCGCCACTCTTTTCTTTGTGGCTGACCTTCCTTGTCCAGGGTTCGCCGAATTTTGGCGGCCAGATCAGGCCGTGCCTTCCTTAGCGTGCGCAGGTATAATCTTTCAGCTTCTTCCAACCCACGCAGACGCTGAACTCTTCGCTTCGGGAACGGCCGAGCCCATCGGGGCACCACCCGGGCCGATGATATTTGTATTCTTCACCACCGTCCTCTAGCTCCTCGAGATCTTCCCCACGAGCGGACTCAGCATGCTTGTTCCGAGGCGGGAAAGGCCCTAGACGGCTGAACACGGACACGTTAGCGGCACCCTTCTTCCTTTGTTTGCATTCGGGCAGTCCTCGATTGTTGGCAATCGGCTCATTCCCGAGTCCCAAGCAATGTTTGAAGAACGGGCAGTCCCGAGTGCCTATCCATGTCACCCTGCCCCCTTGGCCTTCCTTCGGCGCGACGATCGTACCCGTCGTTGCTTCTACCATGTTGGCGGTACCTTCTGACCTCGGCATCAGACCGAAAATTCCTTTCATCATCTACGTCGTAGCGCCGACGTCGGTCGTGGTGTTGCTCGTATTTGTTGAGGAGGTGCTCGGAGAGTGGGCGTTGATACCGCATGCTTCTTATCCCCTCCCTTGCCAGGTACCACCTGTCCTCATCTTGGGGTTGGTCGCGCGGATCGGCCCCCTCTTCATCCTTGCCACGGGAGTGGCTGCTTTCTGTTTTCTCTTTGTCATGGCGGCTTGCAGACCCTGCCATATTGACACCAAAGGAAAACTTTGGCTGACCTATGGGGTGGCTGAGATCCACCGTGTCGACACCGGGCCCCGGACGTGGGTCTCTACCGAGCTTGATATCGTGCGGCCGGGTCTTCTCAGAGGAGCCGATGAGTTCGGCTCCAAGGGTTGCCTTGATCCCGTCATGTTTCCTTCTGAGATCCTTGGGCAGATCCCCATGCTTCAGCGACCTGGTGCGCTCCTATGACGGGGTGGAGAGATCTATCCCATCGAGTGCGCCTTCAGGCGTGGAACCCCTCCACCTGACGCCATGGGAGTGGGTTCGGTGGGAAGAGCCGATGAGTTCGGCTTCGAGGATGGCTTTGATCTCATCGCACGTGACTGGCGTGCCGTCTGCCATCTCAGATGTAGATGGCGATGTGGTTGATGTAGACGTCTGTCCCACCGGGCGTGCCAGAATGTGTTGACTGCCAAAACCCACCGTCGGGCAGCGGCCTTGTCAACACCGTAGAGCCGGGAAGAGCCTAGAGCTGCGGCTGGCTGAGACCCCTCCGAGCGACGGCCCGCAATGCTCTTCTGGTCACATGCGGCGATGCGAAGTGCAGGGCGTGCCACCTGACCTATACCTGGTCGGGAAGGTGATGGGGATGCCTCGCTTAGTTTCTCGCAGGGCATACATGTAAACATTAAATACGAGCCTCGATCGGCTCTCAGGTTATCCTGTGAATCGGCTCAAAGAGCCGATCCACCCATGATTCGTACGGGGTGCACGAATACTTGGTGGTCCTGCTTGATCAAGATAAAGCTAATAAAATCTACAACGATTTAGGGTTTTCACCGCATAATCGGATCATCCTACTCCAGGTTGGGCCTCGCGGCCACGCACGGTGCTCGTAAGCCGATCCTAAACAAGGCCTAAAAACCAACATGAAGTTGATCCTCGGAACATCCTGTTTAGGACTTGCGAACGCCACCCTACGTGCCACTCGGATCCTCCCCCTTTGTAAGGCCTAACTATTGCGGATATTAAACTAATCCTTGTAGAACAAGGAGCAATCGTAACGGATCAGATCTACTAAATAATGATCAAGCGGGGTGCCGCCCCATACCTGAGATAGGTGTGAGGGCGGCTAGATATGCAAGGGTTGCACTACGTAAGCATGCTTAAACGAAGAACAATGCTAACCCTAACACATCTATGATAACTACGTTGCTCGCCATCAAAAGCGCTTCAGTACGAGCAACGCATGAACAACGTGGAGGCTTGTGCTGCCTAGATCGCAAGATGCGATCTAGGCAAGCATGTCGCTACCCGATAGAAACCCTCGAGACGAAGGAGTTGGCGATGCGCCGAGATTGGTTTGTTTGGGGTTGAACGTGAGTTGTTGTTTATTCCATAAACCCTAGGTACATATTTATAGTCCAGGGGACTTTCTAATGCGGGCGTGCACTAAACCGTGCACGAGTAAGATTCTATCTCTAAACTAAGATACGATCTAATATGTTACAGATACACGGGCAACTAAGCCCAACTTGGTATAAAAGGCCGATCCACATATTACTTATATATATATATATATTCTTCACGTCCATCTTGATCGCGGCCCACCTCTGACTTGGTCAAATTCTGGTGATAACAGAAGGCTCTCAACTCCGAGCTGAAGCGTCAAGCATGCTCAAGGTAGATCTTGACCAGGTCACTGTGTACCACTAGCTGCAATCCTTGATGACTGCTGTGTCACTTGGCTTCCGAATTTATGAAGGTTAATTTTCGTAAAATTGGCCTGTGGAAATATAAACAAACTAGTACTCTTACTTTATTATATTAGTACTTGTGTCCATGTACGTACTAGTATTATTATTATGGTGGTGTACTTGTGTTCATGTACTTGTTTCAGACATGTATTGCTGTTTTGGTGAAGGAGACATGCGTCACCCTTTTTTGGTGGGTTAATTGGTTCTATGCCACTCCCCAATTCACAAGTTGTGTTTATGCCATTAAAAAACTGAAGTTGTGTCTATGCCACTCTCAATTCTCAATACCCTTTTCTATGCCATTTTCAGCAATACAACATCATATACTGCCTATGTATCCAGTATTTGTACCCTATACTACAGTTTGTACATACTCTCAGATAATCTGGACCGTACTTTGCACCTATATTTAATGGATCATATGTGCCCAGAAATGGCTCATATTAGAATAGTAGACTCATATTAGTGTTCTTGACATTCTGTAAATTTTTCAGATTTTTCGAAGAAGTTTGATTTTTTGGACAAAATTTTACCAATTTCTAGACAGAACATAAAATGTCAGTTTTTTATGTAAATCTGCACATAAATGGCTCAAATTAAAACAATATACTCGTTTCAGTGTTTTTGATTTCCTGTAAATTTTTTTTAGATTTTTCTGAGAAGTTCTAATTTTTTCCAGAATTTGAAAATTTTGGATTTTTTGTGTGTCCGAAACACCCAAAAGTAGCCAGACATCAGGGGGTCAAAAAAATCCAAGAAAAGAAAGATTTCAATTGGGCTGCATCTGGCCGTCTGGGCCTTCGAACTATCCTGCTGGATGCCTTTGGACTCGTACAATTTGAGCCCACTCCAAAACAGGAAAGTCCTATGCTTCGTAAAAACAAAAAACAAGGAGATTCAACATATAAGTTTGTTTATTTAAAAATAAGATTTATTTTTTCCGTTTGCAATAGCTCAGAGCGAAATACACTGTTTATTGTCTGCAAAATAGTCAAGATATCACATGTTTCTTGTACGGGGAGGCTGACATCGGGGACCCATGAGCCAGCAGAGTCTTCAACGTTTTAAAGACGGCAGAGGATCGAAAGAAAAAATAAACCAAAAATAATTTTTAAAAAAATCCAAAGAAAGAAACATTTATCGTTCTGAGAGGATGACATGCGGGACCCATGAGGCAACAGCATCCTCAACGTTTCCAAGGCGACACATGATTTAAAAAAAAGGCAAAATAGGCAGAAATTAGAGGTCAAAATAACTCCAAGAAAGGAAAGGTTTATTATTCATAGAGGCTGACATGTTGGACCCATGAGCCAGCAGAATCCTCAACGTTTCAAAGGCGGCAGGGGATCAAAAGAAAAAGGAAGTAGCTAGAAATTAGGGGTCAAAAATAACTCCAAGAAAGGAAACTTTTATTGTTCGTAGAGGATGACATGTGGGACCGACCTGCCAACAGCGTCCTCATCGTTTCAAAGGGGCAGGAGATCAAAAGAAAAAGGCAAATAGCCAGAAATTAGGGGTAAAAAATAACTCCAAGAAAGGAAACTTTTATTGTTCGTAGAGGATGACATGCGGGACCCATGAGCCAGCAGCTTAGTCAACGTTTCAAAGGCGGCATGAGATCGAAAGAAAAAGGAAAGTGACAAAATATCAGGAGCCAAAGATAATCCAAGAAAAGAAACTTTATTGTACATAGAGGATGACATGCAGGTCCCATTTAGCAGCAGCACTCTCAACGTTTCAAATGCGGCTTGAGATCAAAAGAAAAGAAAGTTGATTGTACATAGAGGATGACATGCGGGTCCCATGAGTCAGCAGCTTACTCAACGTTTCTAAGGCGGCAGGGGATCAAAAGAAAAAGGAAATAGCCAAAAATCAGAGGGTGAAAAAAACCCAAAAAAATAAACTTTTATAGCACATAGAGGATGACATGCGGGTCCCATGAGCCAGCAGGTTCCTCAACGTTTAAAACGTGGCATGAGATCGAAAGAAAAAGGCAAGTGACCAAATATCAGGAGCCAAAAATAATTCAAGAAAAGAAACTTGATTGTACATAGAGGATGACATGCGGGTCCCATTTAGCAACGAGCGGTATCACCGTTTGAGAAGCGGCAGGGGATCGAAAGAAAAAGGCAAGTGACCAAATATGAGGTGCCAAAAAAATCCAAGAAAAGAAAGTTTTATAGTACATAGAGGATGACATGCGGGTCCCATGAGCCTGCAGGTTCCTCAACGTTTCAAACGTGGCATGGATCGAAAGAAAAAGGCAAGTGACCAAATATCAGGAGCCAAAAATAATTCAAGAAAAGAAACTTGATTGTACATAGAGGATGACATGCGGGTCCCATTTAGCAGCAGCGGTATCACCGTTTGAGAGGCGGCAGGGGATCGAAACAAAAAGGCAAGTGACTGATACGTCCAAAACGTATCTACTTTCCCGAACACTTTTGCTATTGTTTTGCCTCTAATTTGTGTATTTTGGATGCAACTAACACGGACTAATGCTGTTTTCAGCAGAACTGTTCTGGTATCTCGTTTTTGTGCAGAAATCCAACTTTCAGGAAAAACCTCGGGATTTTGACGAAAGGGCCTATTTTCCCGTAATAATGACGGAGCCGGAAGGACAATTGAAGTGGAGGCCCGAGGGCCCCACACCACATGGCGGCGCGGCCCGTGGGGGCCCGCGCGGCCATGTGGTGTGGCCCCTCGGCCGGCCTCCGACGCCCCCTTCGGACTACTTATTCGCCTCGACCTAAAAACGCACGGAGAGAAGTCGAAGTCGCCGTAAACCCTCCGTAACGCCGCCACATCGCGAAACTCCGTCGCGGGAGCCGAAGTCTCCGTTCCGGCACTCCGCCGGGACGGGAATTGGAGGAGATCATCACCGCCATCACCGCCAACGCCTCTCCATCAACCAGCAATGTTTCCCCCATCCATGTGTGAGTAATTCCCCCGCTGTAGGCCGAAGGGGATGGTAGGGATTGGATGAGACTGGTCATGTAATAGCATAAGATTGTTAGGGCATAGTGCCTAGTGTCCGTAGATGGTACTTTTATGATATTGTTGCAACTTGTTATGCTTAATGCTTGTCACTAGGGCCCGAGTGCCATGATCTCAGATCTGAACATGTTATTATTTCATCATGATATTCGTTGTTTATGATCTTACCTGCAAGTTGTATACACATGTCGCCGTCCGGAACCAATGGCCCCGAAGTGACGAAATCGGGACAACCGGAGGGAATGGTAGTGATGTGAGGATCACATGTGTTCACGGAGTGTTAATGCTTTGCTCCGTACTCTATTAAAAGGAGTACCTTAATATCCAGATAGTTTCCCTTGAGGCCCGGCTGCCACCGGCTGGTAGGACAAAAGATGTTGTGCAAGTTTCTCATTGCGAGCACGTACGACTATAATTGGAACACATGCCTATTGATTGATTAGTACTTGGATACCGTTTTATTATTATCTCGCAAATGCCCTCGCTATGATTGTTACATGAGTTTCTCTCATCCATGCAACGCCCGTCATCCGTCCCCGTGCCTACGTATTTTAATCCCGCTGTTTACTAAAATCACTACCGCTGTCTTTGTTACTCTGTCGTCGTTATTTCACTATCGCTATCGCTATAAAACTGTTACTACCGATAAACTCTTGAGAGCAAGTCTGTTTCCAGTGTGCATCTGAATTGACAACTCCGCCGTTAAGGCTTTCAAGTATTCTTTGTCTCCCTTGTGTCGAATCAATAAATTGGGTAATACTACCCTCGAAGACCGTTGCGATCCCCTATACTTGTGGGTCATCAAGACTATTTTCTGGCGCCGTTGTCGGGGAGCATAGCTTTATTTGGAAGTTCACTTGGATTGATATTGTTCGCTGCAAATTCTCCATCATGGGTAAAACTCGCGATACTAAGGTCGCCATATTACCATCCACTACAAGAAAAGGTACAACTCGAGTACCTCTCGCTGCTCTTGATTCACCATCTCGTGATTGATAAACTTGTTTCACCGCCACATGCTTCAAATGCTGGTACTTCGCTGAATCTGAAAACTCTCATAATATTGATAATATTTCTGCTCGTGCTTGATGATAGTGGTTCATTGGGAACTTTTCTAGATGCTTCAATTGCTAGGTCTAGACAAATAGAAAATACTGAAACTCCCGATGTTACTACACTCGTTAATTCACCTGAACTTGAATACTCTAGTGATGATCTTGATGAAGATTATGTGGAACTTGATGATGATTTTATTAAAAAATGCCATGCTACTACCGATGCAAGAAAAATTAAAAAGTTGCTTGCGTAACATACTCGTTAGATATAAACTGTCTCCCGATCCTAAATTTGCCACATCTCCTATAAACATTAAGGATAAAGATTATGATTTTTCTCTTGATCTATCTCATATAGCTATTGTTGAGAAAACACCCTTTTGTGGTACCGAAAAAGAAAGTGCTCGTTGAACACATGACCGAGTTATCTACTTTGAGTAGCTTGTTTTCTCGATGATGTTAAGAAGCGTACTTACTTTGTTGCTAAAATCTTTCCATTCTCATTAAAGGATGACGCTAAAACTTGGTATAATAGTTTGCCACCTAGTTCTATTAAAAGTCCAAAAGAATTGCTTAATGTTTTCTTCCGGAAATACTTTCTCGCTAGTGCTCAACATGCTGCCTTGCGTGAGAGTTTATAATTTTGATCAAGGAGATGAAGAGAAATTGCCCGAGGCTTGGGCGAGATTTTGCTCTCTTATTAGAGCTCGCTCGACCATGATTTAGAAAAGCATGATTTACTTGATATATTTTATAGTGGACTAACCATTGAGTCTAGGGCATACCCGGATAGTTGTGCTGGTTGTGTTTTCGAGAAAAGAACTCCGGACGACGCCGAAGAATTATTGGCTAAAATAGGCCGGAATTATGATGATTGGAATACGCCCGAACCAACTCCAACGCCAATAGTGAAGAAGAGGGGTTTAATTAAATTGAATGATGAAGATATGAGGGAAGCCAAGAAGTCTCTCAAGGAGAAAGGTATTAAATCTGAAGATGTGAAGAATCTACCTCCTATAGAAGATATATGTGAGATAATTCCCCCTTCATCCATGATTGAGGTAAATTCCCTTCAACGCTTTACTAGGGAAGATATTCCGTATTCAAAACCTCCTGCGCAATGCTTAGATGAGTTTGATAATTATATTGTTAAGCAAGAAAATTTTAGTATGAGAGTAGAGAATCATCTGATGGAAAATGCTCAAGCTATTAGTCAATTGCATGATATTGTGGAGAGAACCTCCAATGATGTTAAGATGCTTGTTAAACATTTTCATATGATTCAAACTCAAATTGATCAACTCACTAAAGTGCAAAATGACTTACTAGGAAATAATTCTAAAGAAAAACATGCTTATGAAGTAACAACTAGAGGTGGTGTCTCTACCCAGGATCCTCTATATCCCGAAGGGCATCCCAAAAGAATTGAACAAGATTCTCAACGCATTGAACCTAGAGCTCATTCTAAGAAAAAGAAGAAGAAACATAAAAATGTTGTAGAATCCTCTCGAACCTCGCTAATGATCCTAATAGTATTTCTATTTCGATGCTGAAACCGAAAGTGGTAATGAACATGATAAAGATAATGATAAGAATGATACTCCCGATAAAGAAGAGGTTGAAAAAGAACCCGAAAAGCATGCTAAAAATAAAAAGTATACTAAAGAAGATTTTATTGCTGAGAAACATGGTAATGAAAGAGAACCTTGGGTGCAAAAGCAAATGCCTTTTCCTGCTAAGAAACTAAAATCAAAGGAAGAAGAACACTATAATAAATTTTGTGATTGGATGAAACCTTTATTCTTGCAAATCCCTTTGATCGATGCTATTAAATTGCCTCCTTATTCAAAGTATATGAAATATATTGTTACTAACAAAAGGAAAATCCCCAATGAGGAAATTTCCACTATGCTTGCTAATTACTCTTTCAATGGCAAAGTTCCAAAGAAGTTGGGCGACCAGGTATACCTACCATTCCTTGTTCTATTAAGAATAATTATGTTAAAACTGCTCTATGTGACTTGGGCGCCGGTGTTAGTGTTATGCCTTTTTCTCTTTATAAGAGACTTTACTTAGACAAGTTGATACCTACTAATATATCTTTGCAAATGGCTGATAAATCTACTGCTATTCCTGTTGGTATATGTGAGGATGTTCCTGTTCAAGTTACTAATAACTGCTTAATATTAACTGATTTTGTTGTGTTGGAAATGCCCGAAGATGATAATATGTCCATTATTCTTGGGAGACCTTTTCTTAACACCGCAGGGGCTGTTATTGATTGCAATAAAGGAAAGGTTACTTTCAATGTTGATGATAAGGAACACACCGTCTATTTCCCCAAGAGGATTGAAAAAGCGTGCGGAGTTAATACTATTTCTCATGTGAGAACTATCAAAGTGGGAACCATCGATTGTCCTATATATGAGCCTAAAGAAGAATATCAAACTCTTGTGATTGGATCCATATCAATACAATTCAAGGTAACATGATTGATTTGAGGTTTATTTCTTCATATGCTATATAAAATTTATTTGGTGGCAAGACTTGATCAACCTTGTTAACGAATACCTTTTATATGCATAGAGGAGGTAAACAACATCTCTTTCTTTCTCCACTTGCTTTAGTTTCTGTAGCATCTTTAATTTGCAAAGTTTCTTAGTTGATTTGAGATTTCAAAAACTTTCCTGGCCAGTAATAATAAACTTAATACCCGTAAAATGTGCATTTTTCAAAGTTTTCAAAAATTCGCGAAAATTACACCGTTGGTCCTATTTTTCGACGAGGCACTGGGAGCACCGTAGGATGACCCGTGGGGCACCACAGGGTGCCACACCACAGGCCGGCGCGGCCAAGGAGGTGGCCACGCCACCATGTGGTGTGGGCCCCTCCTTGCCCCACTATCTCATCTCTTTCTCCCAGCACCTTCTCTCTCCCGAAAAAACTCGAACCAATTTTCTCTCACTCGCGTTTCTGCTCAAGAACTCCAGATTTCTCGATCTCTTTGCTCAGCTCAGATTTCCTGCTGAAATTTGGCACATTCGCTCCTTGGTATGTGACTCCTCCACCCATCCAAGTAGAATTTTGTTTGGTTGAGTATATCTTGAATATTTTGCTGCTATAGGTAACATGTTTAGTGAGCTTGCATGCTTGTTCTAAGTGGTAGAAATTAGTTTTGATGCATGATTAGTACTCTAGCAAGTTCCTATGGTAGTTTTCCCTCAATTATATGTCACCAAATCAAGTTTTATATTGTTTGTTGAAAATTTCAGAAAATGGAAGGAGGTAGGCACCAACTCAACCAACATGAGTTGGAGGTGCCACAGGTCATGAGAGTTCACCGGGAAGAAGGAGTATATCCCACTTACTATCCGTGTGCGGATTTCATGAGAAGTGCAGGATTTTGCAGGACGTCCAAAATTTAATCTCTCGTGCAGGATTGGATGATTTTGTTGATGGGGAACCATGCCAATATGTGAAGCTGACTATGTCAGTAGTGCAAGATTTTAAATTCAATTGGTCACAATCTAACCCCATGGTTCAATACAAAATTTATAATAAAACTGTCAACTTGCCATTCAGTGATTTTTGTGCAAGCAATCAAAGTGCCGCAATGGGGATCATGCGAGAAGATAAAGGGATCGCCGCAAGAGCTCTTGGACCTCTTCAAGATGATTTGTCATGGAAGGAGTTTCTCAGAGGATGATGGTAAAATCAGTAGTATTCATTTCCCAGCTATTCGTTACTTCGCCTATTTCATTACCAAGTGCGTTCTGGCAAGAAAGAATGGAGGTAAAATAACTATTCCGGATCTAGCCTTTCTAGCTGCTGCATTACAAGGTAATAGGACTTATAACTTGGGAGCTTTGATAGCCAACAGACTTGCCACTAACCGTGAGAAGGGAGGAATTTGTGGGGGTCTCATCGCCTCTCGTTTATTAGCTATGCATAATGTGAGACCTCACAGTCTTGATATTCCGCTCACTATGGAGAAACTTGACATAGCTTCCATGATTAAGCATGAATTTCTTTCTAATTCGTCTAATTTAGGGAACCTGTCTTATAGAATAACATTTTACAAGAAATCTTGGACAAGGACTAAGAAAGTTGAGAAATTAGTAGGATTGCCCGCACCTTCTCTCGTTTAACCTTGATTCCAGGGAGGATTGGTCGAGTCACGGAAAGTGCGGTTAACGCATACATCGAGGGAGGAAGCCATCGTGCACGAGACAACACGGATGAGGTCGAGGAACACCTCGACTCGTCATCCGATGCAGCAAGCTCTTCGCATCCACAAGCTGGGTATGAGGAACCCCCACGCTTTTCTTCCGCATCGGTACCTTATTATGACTACTCCACATATGATCCACCGGCGTGGAACCCAGGCCCTCGATGGGATTAAACTCCACTTAGGCCAAAAGCCTAAGCTTGGGGGAGGTATACCGGCATCACTCATTCTTTGCATATTATGATTGCTGGATACTTGTATATACTTGTTTAGTCTCTTTGAGTGGTTTTCTAATGAGAGGAAGATGATATTTGGGGAAGTGCTGCCTGAAAACAGATTCTGGGCTGTTACCGTAAAAATTCGTGCGCACAGCCAGAACAGTATTTTGTGAAGCCAATTTTTTTGCATGTTCCCCAGGTTATTATCTAACTTTCATTAGTTGAACACTTTTTGAACTGAGCAACGTAAGATTTTTGTAAAAATCGATTTCTGTACTGCTGTCAGGTTTTGGCAGATTTCTGCCATCTCATTTTTCCGCGTTTCTTTTAGTTTGCTATTTCTTGCTTTCACTTTGTTTCTTTTCTAAAACACAAAAAGACCAAAAATATTTCTGTTATTTCTCTTCATCATTTGTTTATCTTGGTTTCTTGCAATTGTTTCACTTTATTTGCTATTGCTAGTTTGCTATAAGAAAACCCAAAAAGATTTTGCTTTGTTTGCTTGTTTCCTTTTGTTCTTGTTCTCAAATTCGAAAACACCAAAAATATTTGCTGTTCTTCTTTGGTTTTTAAAGTTCATTATGAGTTCAATGGTCTTTGGTGGCTGGAGCGTGGTTTTCATTTCATATTATCCAAGCTACACAAGTGAAAAAGGCAATAATGACGATCTACGACAATCCGATTGTGGTGAGAGGCTGGTATGAACTCTATTTGTTTTCATTTTTGTACATATACTCATCCATGTGAGCATGCTTAGTTGGTTCATGTGAGGTATATGTCATTTAAGAAAGTCTAGTAGTTCATGATCTCTCATGATTTGCTCCAATTTATTAATATGAGTAGCATGTCATGGATGTTTGCTTGCATTGTTTTATTCATAAGTAAGTATGGCATTGTGGTATCCTCCTCTGAATAATTCGTTTATATCGACTTGGCACATGCTCACGCATGCATATGACTGAACAAGAGTCAATTAAGCCTCAATGATTTACATTGCTTCGTAGTTCTTGTATCACTTTTATGCCTCGCTTAATTTATTTTGCCGCAAGCATGATTATGACAATTCATCGCTCTCTTGATTTGTCGCTCCCTAGTCTTTTCGCTAGCCTTCACCTGTATCGAGCGGGAACGCTGCTCGTGCATCCAAACACATGAAAACCAAGTTATTCCAGAGTGTCCACCATAAATATCTATGCATGGCATTTCAAACCATTCCAAGTAAATTCTCATGCGCTACCTTTAAAACCTTCAAAATGCTTCTCAATTTGTGTTTATGTTTCATAGCTCATGAGGAAGTATGTGGTGTTTAGCTTTCAACCTTGTCATTTACTTTTGACGGACTCTCATATGGAATAGTGGCACATCCGCTTATCCAATAATTTTGCAAAAAGAGCCGGCAATGGGATTCCCAGTCCCGAATTAATTAACTTAAATAGACACTCCTCCATGGTTTGTGATTGTTGGACGGCACCCGAAGGATTCGGTTAGCCATGGCTTGTGTAAGCAAAGGTTGGGGGGAGTGTCATCATCATAATAAAACTAAAATAAAAAGGCACTCCTTCATGGTATGTGATTGTTGGCAGTCACCCGAGGATTCGGTTAGCTATGGTTTGTGTAAGAAAGGTTGGAAGGAGTGCCACATAAATATGCAAATAATTCATGGGAGCCGCTCTTGAAAGTCCGGTTGGCGAGGTAGTTGGTGTACCCATTACCATTCGTTGACAACAACAAACACCTCTCAAAATAATTTTACTCCTGCTTTACAAATGAAAAGCTCTAGCGCATGTTAATCCCTGCTTCCCTCTGCGAAGGGTCAATCTTTTACTTTTATGTTGTGTCTCCATTATTTCTTTGAGCACTTTCTTGAGAGCACGACTGTCATTCTTAGTGTAATATGCTTGTCTCAAAATATGATTGATTGTGGTATAACTTTGATACTTTTATCTTTGACAATCACTACTTCTAGTCTTTGTATGAACTCCAGAGATGCCCGGGCATTTATGTTTTGCCGATCAAATACAGGCAAGCGAGATACCACTTTATCATACTCTCTTATGAACATTGCAATCCTGCTTATATACATGATTCATGATGCTTATTATTAATTGTTGGTACCTCTTCATGATTGACATAGTCTGTTAGATGATCTTATTTGCATGTACCTTATTATGAACTGCTCAAGTATTAGCCATATCATGAGAATATATACATCATATGAGCAAATGTGTTCGTGAAAGTTCTTTTATCGCTCGGTTGTTAACCGAATTGCTTGAGGACAAGCAATAAGCTAAGCTTGGGGGAGTTGATACGTCCAAAACGTATCTACTTTCCCCGAACACTTTTGCTATTGTTTTGCCTCTAATTTGTGTATTTTGGATGCAACTAACACGGACTAACGCTGTTTTCAGCGAGAACTGTTCCGGTATCTCGTTTTTGTGCGAAATCCAACTTTCGGGAAAAACCTCGGGATTTTGACGAAAGGGCCTATTTTCCCGGAATAATGACGGAGCCGGAAGGACAATTGAAGTGGAGGCCCGAGGGCCCCACACCACATGGAGGCGCGGCCCGGGGGGCCGCGCGGCCATGTGGTGTGGCCCCTCGGCCGGCCTCCGACGCCCCCTTCGGACTACTTATTCGCCTCGACCTAAAAACGCACGGAGAGAAGTCGAAGTCGCCGTAAACACTCCGGAACGCCGCCACATCGCGAAACTCCGTCGCGGGAGCCGAAGTCTCCGTTCCGGCACTCCGCCGGGACGGGGAATTGGAGGAGATCATCACCGCCATCACCGCCAACGCCTCTCCATCAACCAGCAATGTTTCCCCCATCCATGTGTGAGTAATTCCCCCGCTGTAGGCCGAAGGGGATGGTAGGGATTGGATGAGATTGGTCATGTAATAGCATAAGATTGTTAGGGCATAGTGCCTAGTGTCCGTAGATGGTACTTTTATGATATTGTTGCAACTTGTTATGCTTAATGCTTGTCACTAGGGCCCGAGTGCCATGATCTCATATCTGAACATGTTATTATTTCATCATGATATTCGTTGTTTATGATCTTACCTGCAAGTTGTATACACATGTCGCTGTCCGGAACCAATGGCCCCGAAGTGACGAAATCGGGACAACCGGAGGGAATGGTAGTGATGTGAGGATCACATGTGTTCACGGAGTGTTAATGCTTTGCTCCGGTACTCTATTAAAAGGAGTACCTTAATATCCAGATAGTTTCCTTGAGGCCCGGCTGCCACCGGCTGGTAGGACAAAAGATGTTGTGCAAGTTTCTCATTGCGAGCACGTACGACTATAATTGGAACACATGCCTATTGATTGATTAGTACTTGGATACCGTTTTATTATTATCCGCAAATGCCCCGCTATGATTGTTACATGAGTTTCTCTCATCCATGCAACGCCCGTCATCCGTCCCCGTGCCTACGTATTTTAATCCTGTTGTTTACTAAAATCACTACTGCTGTCTTTGTTACTCTGTCGTTGTTATTTCACTATCGCTATCGCTATAAAACTGTTACTATCGATAAACTCTTGCGAGCAAGTCTGTTTCCAGTGTGCAGCTGAATTGACAACTCCGCTGTTAAGGCTTTCAAGTATTCTTTGTCTCCCCTTGTGTCGAATCAATAAATTGGGTAATACTACCCTCGAAGACTGTTGCGATCCCCTATACTTGTGGGTCATCAGTGACCAAATATGAGGTGCCAAAAAAATACAAGAAAAGAAAGTTTTATAGTACATAGAGGATGACATGCGGGTCCCATGAGCCTGCAGGTTCCTCAACGTTTCAAACGTGGCATGAGATCGAAAGAAAAAGGTAAGTGACCAAATATGAGGTGCCAAAAAATCCAAGAAAAGAAAGTTTTATAGTACATAGAGGATGACATGCGGGTCCCATTTAGCAGCAGCGGTATCACCGTTTGAGAGGCGGCAGGGGATCAAAAAAAAAGGCAAGTGACCCAATTTGAGGTCCCAAAAAAACTCCAAGAAAAGAAAATTGATTGCTCATAGAGGATGAAATGCGGGTCCCAATTAGCAGCAGTGGTCTCAACGTTTCCAAGGCGGCAAGGGATCAAAAGAAAAAGGAAGTAGGCAGAAATCAGGGGGTCAAAAAAATCCAAGAATAGAATTTTTTTTGGTTCATAGAGGATGACATGCGGGACCCATGATCCTGCATCGTAAACGGCTCGATCGGAGAGCGTTGAACGAGATGGCGCGATCGAGAAAAAAACAATGCCAGAGAGGCTGCCATCTGGGCCCTACATCCCTCGGCGGTGCGGATTTGCGTTGACTCGACCGGCGAACCCGAGAATTCGAGATGCACCACGTCCCGGGACACCATACGCGACGTTTTGGCCGTTTTCGTCGGGCTAGGTGGCCTCAAAAATGAGAAAAAAACGTTTTGACATGCACAACAGAGAGACCAAAAATCGTCGGCCATGGTGCACCAGCAACCACGGCGCGACTTCAACTTCGTCGGCCATGGCAACTTTTCTTGTATTGTTAGGGTTTAACTTCAAGAATTAGGATTCTATGGTAGTTATAACTTGTTACTAAAAAGTTTGAAATAAATAAATAACTTTTATACAAAATAATATTAGTTTTTAACATTTTCTTACTTTACTATTATTTAAAGAAAATGGTAAATAGTAATTTGCAATTTAGTTTCATAAAATACCACCAATGTTTAAGTTAATGAAATATGATAAATAAAATCAATCTTAATATTTTCTTCACTTATTGAGTTGCTATTATTCATTTTTGGAAACTTAACTAATTATTGAATTTTAATTGTATTTTGGATAAAAGAAAAGGCATAATTAATAAAGTTTAAAATAATTGAATTTTTATTTTGGCAAACATTTTCATATTATATTTTTATTGGACAGAGTTTATTTTTTGAGCATTTTGATATCTTATTTGTATTTTTCTGAGTTGAAATAAATTTTATACATTTTAACAAAGTTTCAGTATTTTATGGATTTTGAATTTAAATGAAAATACTACATGTACCGGTTCATACCCTCTTTACTCTGAAAGACAGGTGGGACCTTGACCACTCAACTGCCACATCAGGTGCCACATTGGCTAAGCATGTCAAAATGTATGACTGGTCAGGGAACGTGGTGACCGTCGAGAAATCAAGGGCGGTGTCCATGATTTCGAGTTCCGGTGCGTGTGTGTAGGTGCTTGGTGAATGCACGGCTCTCTGCTAAACTAAAAGGTGTCGGGGCCCCCTTCGAATAGTCACATGAGCATCTCCGGTGGCGATCAACTGCGGCAGCGGACGGTGACCAACAGCGGCAACAAGCTACGGTGGATGCTACGGTCTGATAAAGGATTCCAGAGAAGCAGAAGCTCACCTAGATGCTGAGGGAAATCTCATTGACGGCGATTGTCGACGGAGATGTCGACGCGGTCGAAGTTTCTGCGACTTGCCGGCGAAAGGGAACGGGCGACCGTCGGCGTCTGGGACTTCCTCTCCTCGATTCCTCCTACCAGGGTGATCAAAATGCTCTGGCGCATCACCCCAATGACTACATATAGACCGGGGTGGTCGTAATCGACGGCTAATCGGAGTTCTCTCCGACAGTGACCACGGCGATATGCGAGCGATTGAGAGAAGTTCTAGATAAGCTTCGAGGGCTTAGGGTTCTGTAGCGGAGCTACTTTTGTATTTATATCCCCAGGGAAGCTCTACAGCGGCGAGGCGGCGGCGGAGACTGCCAGGATGCGTAGGTACGTGTAGTGTATGATTTGGGCACGAATAACTGCGTGATGAGCGTCGGCGGACTTTTAACTCTTGTACGCAGCTCTGTGAGGTCACGGCATCCGGGAGAAGTCCAGAACGACGGCGAGCGAGGTGTCCCGACGCGCTGTCAATCTCCGGTGAGAAGAAGATGGTTTTCTTCTTCTTCCTTATCTGCACGAAGGGGGTACGGTGGGCCGAACGGTTTCGTTCTTGGGCTGGGCTGGATTGCAGTGGCCGGGTTGGCCTGCTTCGACTACCAGGGTAAGTCTTCTCCTTTTTCTATTTCCGTTTTTATTTCTCAGTTTTCAATTTGTTGTTTTTAATTCAGTTTTGAATTTACTTTTGTTTTGTAGATTTTGTACTAGACTGAATTCTACTAGAGGGTCACAAGTAATAAATACTTGGGTGTTTGATTTAATATATTATGTTTGATGTTTTTATATATATCCATTAACACTATTGAGAAAGAGAAGAAATATCCCACATAAGTAGGATTCAATATTTTAAATTTTTGGGAGTGTTCAAATTACTTTTCAAGAAATACTCCATTAACCAAGTGTTAGAATTAGATGCATTTAGTGTTTCCTTGCAAATAATCCTTTCTAATTTAATACTACATTGGTTTCTCAATTTGGAGATGATGTGAGGTTCATGATTTCATGTGCCATATTATCTCTAAGGTTTTAGAACAATGGTTAGGTAGGTTCTATAATCACTAATCCTATTTTAGTAAACTTTTAGCTTGAATTACTTAGGATGAATCCTATTTTCCTCATAATTAATGCATTTTCTAAGATGGTGGTTCAATTTATAAAACACTACTTTATTTTGTCAACTAATTATTTACTAATACTTGGGTTTAGGGTATGGTCTTAGGTTTACTTGTGATGCACAAGTTAGGGTTTATTATTTTATGTGAAGTTTATCTAATGTTGAAGGGCCTAGGGTTCTGCATAATTTTCACTAATTGAAGTATAAATGGACATGAGGTGTGGTAGGATTCTACTTATGATCCCAAGTGATACATGGATTGGAACTCAAATTTGGTCTTGGGTTTTAGTTGTGATCACCCAAGTGATGCACAAACTTGGATTCGGATATGGGCATAAGCTATGGTTATATTTTATTGGCTAGGATTCTCGGATCAAGTCAATACTAGGTTTGTCTCAAGTACTTGCATAGCCAAGGTTTTGTTGTCATTCATTGGTTGCCATCCTTAAAATATTGAGCATGGTTTAAGGTTTATTACTAGTGGTACCTATCATTTCATGTGATGGATGATATCTTCTTACCACATAAGTTTAACTTATCTTCTATATCTACAAAGCATGGTCATGCATTAGAGATGATCAACTTATTCCTCACTAATATGTCTTTATTATTCCTCTCATCACTCATCCTAGATTCTTAGTGTTTATGAGCAATACCAAGTTGTGATGATTATGGAATTGGTTTCCTAAGGTATTGCTGTTGGAATAGGATTCTCACCTCCAAGATCAAATGTTGACTTGAACAACTAGGATTAGTACTTCTCTAGTATTCTTGTATGGGCATAGCTACGGTTAATATTATAACTTCTCTCACATATCCATACTTTGACGCATCCTAGGGCTATACTTGAAATTATGATGATATGATCTTGTAAATATATGGTCTGCCTAGGAATTCTACCTTGCTCTCTTCTGTAGCTTGTTCTTCAGAAAATCTGATAAACCCGCATCTTGTGGTATGCCTCCACCACCTAGCTTCTTCATCTTGATCCTAGCTAATGTATGGAAGGTCTCAAGGTTTTGGTTTCCTTGTAGCATGGTACTATATGATCAAATGGGTGAAGGGTGTGGCTAGGGCTAGAATTCGAGCCGAGCCGAGCCAGCTTGGCTCGACTCGCTAAAGCTCGGTCAACAATCGAGTTAGCTCAACTCGACTCGTTTAACAATCGAGTCCAGATTTGAAACTCGGCTCGACTCGCAAAGCTCGCGAGTAACTCACGAGTAGCTCGTTTAAAACTATCAAATAGAACATGTAAAATGTACAATCCATTTTTCCCAAATACTTGGGTATGAATCACTACAAGAAAACTTCAAATAGACAACGTCCCAAAATCATCCACTAAGGGCCATTTTTCATCGCCTATGGGCCTAACCCGACGATATGGGTTCTGTGGTCGAAACTGTGTCAGGCAAAGTCCTACCACGTTTTTGTCAGTCCGTTGCGTTCGGGCGCCCTTCCACCACGGAAAATCGGACCGTTGCAGATCTGTTTTCGGGAGCCCGTTGACTGCCGACGTTATGCAAACTAACACGTGGCAGACGCCGTTAACTGGCAGTTAACGGCGTTAACCGGCAGAAACCCCGTGGTAGATGGTAGGCTCACACGAGGCCTGCCACGCCTTAAGCGGGCCGGCCCATTTAGTTTGCGGGCCGGGCCAGTGACTTAGTTTGACCGGTCAACTATATAGTTGGGCTGGTCCATTAGTTACGTGGGCCGGGCCTAACCTCTAAGGTTGACTGGTCAAAATTTAAATGGGCCGGACCACTAAGCATGTGGGCCGGGCCGAATGCACTCGTTTGACCGGTCAAAAGGCAAATGGGCCGGCCCACTAGACATGTGGGGCCCACTTTCCTGTTATCGGGCCGGCCCATTTAACATGTGGGGACCACCACGAAGCAAGTGGGCCGGCCCAAGAAGGTATTGGGCTGACCCAATTAGCATGTGGGTCCCACTTTTCTGCCATCGGGCCGGGCCATTTAATAAGTTGGGTCCACCATAGATCAAGTGGGCTGGCCCAAAAAACACAGGTGGGTCCCACTTTCCTGTTATTGGGCCGGCCCATTAAATAAGTGGGGTCCACCATATAGCAAGTGGGCTGGCCCAACAAGATACTGGGCCGGCCCAATAAGCAGGTGGGGCCCACTTTCATGTAACCGGGCCGGCCCAGTTGTAAAGTGGGGTCCATCATAAAGCACGTGGACTGGCCCAACAGGTTGGCGGGCCGGCCCAATAACAAAAGTGGGGCCCACTATCGTGCTAACGGGCCGGCCCAAGTAGCATGTGGGACCCATGGTGTTGGCCCAATAAGTAGATGGGTCCCACTTTCCTGTTAACGGGCCGGCCCGGCTAGTGAGTGGGGTCCACTGAAAGCAATTGGGCTAGCCCAATAAGTAAGTGGGCCGGCCCAAAATGAAAGTGGGTCCCACACTACTGTATGTGGGCCGGCCCATTGAGTTGTAGGGCCCTGGTTGTTTGACTAGTCAACTTGCATTCTGGGCCACCCAAGTTAGGCTTATGAGATGGACCATTAAATTTCATAAGCCTAAAATCTGATATCAATGATACACACAATTACATACACAAATAAAATAACTAGGAAAATTACAAGGCAATTAATGTGCCCAAATAAAAATTACATATAATCATGGAGGACTTCTATTAGCATCATCAATAACACGTTGACATTTGGAAATCGCCTTGATTGAATCTTGTGTACTCTTTGTCAACATATCAGCTACAGATCTTAAAGTAGTAATACCATGTCTTTCATACATCACAGCCTTGAGATATTTATTGTTTGATGAAAGGAATGGTCTAGGTTGATTGCTATGAGAGGATGCATCAGAAGAAAGATCAGAACTTGTTGTGGGCCTCTCTTCTGATGACGATTGCTTCATCACAACTGCATTCTGATAATAATGCAAAAAGATTTAAACGATGAACTATGCAAACATGTATTAAGAATTGTCGATATGAGATAGTCACAAGTACTAAGCACAGACTTACATTATATCGTTGCATAGGCTCACCCCGGAACCTTTTTTGCTCTCTATCTTCTACTAAGGACTTCTTCATTACAACTGCATTCTAGTAATATTGCAAACATAGTTACAACAGTGAACTATTCAAACATTTATTATGCAATGTAGATATAAGATAATAACAAGTTGTATAAATAAGACAATGTATGGAACTTGTACTAAGCACGGACTTACATCATAATGTTGCACAGGGTCTCTACAGATCCTTTTTTGGCGACTATCTTCTAATGATGACTGCTTCATTACAATTGCATTCTGGTAATATTACAAACATAGTTACAACAATTAACTATTCAAACATGTATTATGCAATGTAGAGATAAGATAACAACATGTAGCAGAAATAAGCACAAGATAAGATATGATACATGTACTAAGCACATACTGGCTCGCTGCAGGTCCTTCTCTTGCGTGCACTAGTCGTGGTAGACATGCCTGTCATTTTAGGTTCAGCCATCAGGTGAAATGCTAATCCTCCTGCTCCATTGTCTTTAATCTGTGTTTAGATATCACATTTAAGACCAAGTCAACTGGTTTCAAATAACAAAAAACTTGAGCTGCCAAATGAATAAGCCAATATTTACCAGATATCAGATTAAAACCCACTAGATGTTGCTTTGCATGAGATACGAATTTCAGATATTCAGATTTAGAGTAGGGTAATGCCAAGGTTTTCGACATAAAGTAAACTGGCATTAAGAATGACCAAATGTTGGGTTCAAATCACCTTCGCAGTTGCTCCAAGACAAGCATATCAAATAGGCAGAAACATAGTAAAGCATGAATGGCATTGCTATGGCAGGGTTCCAAGTGTTAATCTCTTGCAAAAGGAATAATGCATATAGGTTATAGATAATAACGGAAGTAAACTGCCAAAATTACCAACCAAGAACTCAGATTCCAACCTTCCCTAGCGTCCCCGCTGTTAATGTTGGATGTTCTAATAAGCGATTCGCATCATCAATCCCTTGGAAAAATAACATTGACAAGTTAGTCTACGATAATACAAAGACCAGACATGCACGCAACAATAACTATACAAGCTGTGCGACAGGAGCATTCACGGAAAAATAGCTATAAGCTAATGACGAGGTATAAGAGCAAGCAGATTGGAAATGCACATAACATGATTATAAAAGCAGTGTGAGAATAGCAGGCACGAGAAAACAGCTAGCGGCTAGTGGTGAGCTAATGACGTGGTATAAGAACAACCAGATCCGGAAATGCCCATAGCATGACTATAAAAGCAGTGCGACAATAGCATGCAGTACAAAAACAGTTGCGACAAATGAATGGGTATAAGGCTATAAATATGTGGATGCACACACGTGTCAGTAAAATGAACAGGATGGTAGCGACCGGATAATGCTTTTGTACTGTACAATATTTAAACGAACTTCATGCGAAGCAACACATCAAGAAAGTTAATGGCATATGAGATTTGCAAATAACTACACAAAACATGGCGAAAGAAACACCGCGATCTAACGGGGCAGCATACTAACCAAGCTGCGGCGGGGTGGACGGGGGCGAAAGCTTGCTTTCTAGCAGCGGCGAACGCGGGAGACGATGAATCGACCCTATTTCAGGAGAAGCGGGTGTTGTTAGTGAAGCAGATCTGGTTGGCTGGCAAGGGATTCGGTGAAGCTGATACAGCCGCTGCGCCGAGGTAGTCGGTGGAATAGATCGGCTTCTGTAGACGGGGTGCCGCGGTGAAGCAGACCCGGTTCCGTTTGAGAGGATCCGGTTCGTCGACATGAAAGGCGTTGATTGCTACGCTGTGGATGAGGTCGGCGGTGAAGCAGATCCGTTGGTGGCGAGGTCGGCGGTAGATTAGATCTATATTAGTATCAACGTTGTGGTTCATGTTCGTAGGTAGATTAGATCTATATCGAAAACCCTAAACCACGTAAAATATGCAAACCAAATTAGAGAGCGTCTAA
The DNA here is from genome assembly GCF_022539505.1 of Lolium rigidum. NCBI lineage: Eukaryota > Viridiplantae > Streptophyta > Magnoliopsida > Poales > Poaceae > Lolium > Lolium rigidum. The sequence goes on from NC_061508.1 coordinate 261,886,230, forward strand.
CTTGTTTTTGCAGGGTTTTGTGATGTGATATGGCCATAATGTGATGATGAATATGTATGAGATGATCATTATTGTATTGTGGCAACCGGCAGGAGCCTTATGGTTGTCTTTAAATTTCATGTTGAGTAGTATTTCAAGGTAGTTGTAATAGTTGCTACATGGAGGACAATCATGAAGACGGCGTCATTGACCTTGACGCTACGCCGACGATGATGGAGATCATGCCCGAAGATGATGGAGATCATGTCCGTGCTTTGGAGATGAAGATCAAAGGCGCAAAGACAAAAGGGCCATATCATATCACATATGAACTGCATGTGATGTTAATCCTTTTATGCATCTTATTTTGCTTAGATCGCGACGGTAGCATTATAAGATGATCCCTCACTGACATAGGCATCCCGAATTGGCGCCGTCTGTGGGGATTAGAGGAGTAAGGATCTGATCTCGATGGCACGTTCAAGATCTTCGACATCATCAACCGGAAGCAACACTATGGATCGAGGTAAACAGATCGCTGCTGGTCTTGTTGATTTTGTTCCTCACCCACCCTCCCGT
>NC_061508.1:261886887-261932711 GCF_022539505.1 Lolium rigidum
CCAAGACTCAAATATAAAATAAAAGTACTGTAGCAAAATAAACACATGGGTTATCTCCCAAGAAGTTCTTTCTTTATAGCCATTAAGATGGGCTCAGCAGTTTTAATGATGCACTCGCAAGAAATAGTATTTGAAGCAAAAGAGAGCATCAAGGGGCAAATTCAAAACAAAATTAAGTCTAACATGCTTCCTATGAAAAGGAATCTTGTAAATAAACAAGTTCATGAGGAGCAAAGTAACAAGCATAGGAAGATAGAACAAGTGTAGCTTCAAAAATTTCAGCACATAGAGAGGCATTTTAGTAACATGAAAATTTCTACAACCATATTTTCCTCTCTCATAATAACTTTCAGTAGCATAATGAGCAAACTCAACAATATAACTATCACATAAAGCATTCTTATCATGAGTCTCATGCATAAAATTATTACTCTCCACATAAGCATAATCAATTTTATTAGTTGTAGTGGGAGCAAATTCAACAAAGTAGCTATCATTATTATTCTTATCATCAAATATAGGAGGCATAGCATCATCATAATAAACTTTATCCTCCATAGTAGGTGGCAGCAAAAGACCACTATCATTATAATCATCATAAATAGGAGGCAAAGTATCATCAAAGTAAATTTCCTCCTCAATGCTTGGTGGACTAAAAAGATCATGCTCATCAAAACCAGCTTCCCCAAGCTTAGAATTTTCCATATCATTAGCAACAATGGTGTTCAAAGCGTTCATACTAATATGTTCCATAGGTTTCTTAATTTTCGCATCAAACCATCCATGTCTTAAATCAGGAAATAGAATAAGAAGCTCATTGTTGTCCATTATGCCTTACTAGTGTAAACAAGAAACAAAAAGATGCAATTGCAGGATCTAAAGGAAATAGCTTCGAGCACACACACAACGGCGACGAAAAGTACTTTACCTGGGACCGGAGTATGAATGCCTTTTACCTTTCCTCCCCGGCAACGGCGCCAGAAAAGTGGCTAGTTGTCGGGGTCCGGTGTGTGTGTGCCGTTTACCTTTCCTCCCCGGCAACGGCGCCAGAAAAGTGCTTGATGTCTACGGGTGCTTCTATTCTTGTAGACAGTGTTGGGCCTCCAAGAGCAGAGGTTTGTAGAACAGCGACAAGTTTCCCTTAAGTGGATCACCCAAGGTTTATCGAACTCGGGGAGGAAGAGGTCAAAGATATCCCTCTCATGCAACCACTGCAACCACAAAGCAAGAAGTCTCTTGTGTCCCCAACACACCTAATAGGTGCACTAGTTCGGCGAAGAGATAGTGAAATACAGGTGGTATGAATAAATATAAGCGGTAGCAACGGCACCGGAAAAGTGCTTGCTGGCGTGTGGTTGATGGTGGTAATATTGCAGGAAGTAAAGATGCAGTAAAACAGTAAACAAGCAGCGATAGCAGTATTTAGGAACAAGGACTAGGGATCATACTTTCACTAGTGGACACTCTCAACATTAATCACATAACAGAATAAATAGATAGATGCTAGACTCTACACTCTCTTGTTGGATGATGAACACCACTAGCGTGTGCAGGATTACACGAACCCTCAATGCCGGAGTTAACAAGCTCCACAATATTCGATATTCATGTTTAAATAACCTTAGAGTGCATGACAGATCAACATAACCAAACCAAGTACTAACATAGCATGCACACTTTCACCTTCACACTACGAAAGGAGGCATAGATCACATCAATACCATCATAGCAATAGTTAACTTCATAATCTACAAGAGATCACAATCATAGCCTACGCCAAGTACTACACGATGCACACCACTGTCACCATTACACCGTGCGGGAGGAATAAACTACTTTAAAAACATCACTAGAGTAGCACGCAGATATATTGTGATACAAAACACATTGCAATCATAAATAGATATAAATAAGCACTTCACTATGCCATTCATAACGGTGAATAAGTATTACGTGAAATATAGCCTAAGAGACCCACACGGTGCACACATTGTCACCTTTACACACGTGGGACAAGGAGTCTCCGGAGATCACATAAGTAAAACCCACTTGACTAGCATAATGACATCTAGATTACAAGCATCATCATATGAATCTCAATCATGTAAGGCAGCTCATGAGATTATTGTATTGAAGCACATAGGAGAGAGATTAACCACATAGCTACCGGTACAGCCCTTAGCCTCGATGGAGAACTACTCCCTCCTCATGGGAGACGAGCGGCGTTGATGAAGATGACGGTGGTGTCGATGGAGGAGCCTTCAGGGGCACTTCCCCGTCCCGACGGCGTGCTGGGAACGAGACTCCTGTCCCCCAGATCTTGGCTTCGCGATGGCGGCGGCTCTGGAAGGTTTTCTCTGGTTTCGTCGAACGTGTCCGGGTTTTTAGGTCAGGGACCTTTATATAGGCGAAGAGGCGGAGTCGGAGGGTCGACGAGGCGACGACACACTAGGGGGCGCGGCCCGGGCCACGGCCGCGCCGCCCTGTCATCCGGGCCCACCGAGGCTCCCTCTGCAGTGGCTCACGGGTGTTACGGAAGCTTCGTGGAAAAATAGGATGCCTGGGCGTTGATTTCGTCCGATTCGAGAATATTTCCTTACTAGGATTTACGAAACCAAAAACAGCGAAAACGACAAGCGGCCCTTCGGCATCCCGTCAATAGGTTAGTTCCGGAAAACGCATAAATATGACATATAATGTGTATAAAACATGTAGATATCATCAATAACGTGGCATGGAACATAAGAAATTATCGATACGTCTGAGACGTATCATATACTTTTTATTTTTATCTTGCTTTTCAGGTTCATCTTCAATTTCTTCTTTATCAGAAACATCATTCTTATCATTACCATTATTATTACCATGTTCATTACCACTTTCAATTTCAGCATCAGAAATAGAAATACTATTAGGATCATTAACAGGTTCAGAGGATTCTACAACATTTTTATGTTTCTTCTTCTTTTTCTTAGAAGGAGCACTAGGTTCAATGCGTTGAGAATCTTGTTCAATTCTTTTGGGATGCCCTTCGGGATATAGAGGATCCTGGGTAGAGACACCACCTCTAGTTGTTACTTCATAAGTATGTTTCTCTTTAGAATTATTTTGTAATAAGTCATTTTGCACTTTAGTGAGTTGATCAATTTGAGTTTGAACCATTTGAAAATGTTTAACAAGCATCTTAACATCATTGGAGGTTCTCTCCACAATATCATGCAAATTGCTAATAGCTTGAGAATTTTCCATTAGATGATTCTCTACTCTCATATTAAAATTTTCTTGCTTAACAATATAATTATCAAACTCATCTAAGCATTGAGCAGGAGGTTTTGAATACGGAATATCTTCCCTAGTAAAGCGGCGAAGGAGTTTACCTCAATCATGGATGAAGGGGAATTATCTCACATATATCTTCTATGGGAGGTAGATTCTTCACATCTTCGGATTTAATACCTTTCTCCTTGAGAGACTTCTTGGCTTCCCTCATATCTTCATCATTCAATTTAATTAAACCCCTCTTCTTCAATATTGGCGTTGGAATTGGTTCGGGCGTAGTCCAATCATCATGATTCCGGCCTATTTTAGCCAATAATTCTTCGACTTCGTCCGGAGTTCTTTTCTGAAAACACAACCAGCACAACTATCCAAATATGCCCTAGACTCAATGGTTAGTCCACTATAAAATATATCAAGTAAATCATTCTTTTCTAAATCATGTCCGAGTCGAGCTCGATAAGAGAACAAAATCTTGCCCAAGCCTCAGGCAATTTCTCTTCATCTCCCTGGTCAAATCTATAAATTCTCTGTAAAGCAATATGTTGAGCACTAGCAGGAAAAGTATTTTCGAAAGAAAACATCACGCAAATCAGTTGGATTTTTAATAGAACTAGGAGGCAAATTATTATACCAAGTTTTAGCATCATCCTTTAATGAGAAAGGAAAAAATTTAGCGACAAAATAAGTACGCATCTTGATATCATCAGAAAACAAGCTACTCATAGAAGAAAGTTCAATCATGTGTTCTACGGCACTTTCTTTTTCGGTACCACAAAAGGGTGCTTTCTCTACAATAGCTATATGAGATAGATCAAGAGAAAAATCATAATCTTTATCCTTAATGCATATAGGAGATGTGGCAAATTTAGGATCGGGAGATAACTTATGTCTAACGAGTATATTGTGTGAGAAACTTTTTAATTTTACTTGCATCGAGCGGTAGCATTGCATCTATTAATAAGATCATCATTAAGCTCCACATAATCTTCATCGGGATCATCACTAGAATAATCAAGTTCGGGTGAACTAACGGGTGTAGTAGCATCGGGAGTTTCAGCATTTTCAATTTGTCTAGACCTAGCAATTGTAGCATCTAGAAAGGATCCCAATGAACCACTATCATCAAGCACGGCAGAAATATTATCAATATTATGAGAGTTTTCAGATTCAGCGAAGTACCGAGCATGTGAAGCATGTGGTGGTGAAACAAGTTTGTCAATCACGAGATGGTGAATCAAGAGCGACGAGAGGTACTCAGAGTTGTACCTTTTCTTGTAGTGGATGGTAATATGGCGACTCTAGGATCGCGAGTTTTACCCATGATGGAGAATTTGCAGCGAACAATATCAATCCAAGTGAACTTCCAAATAAAGCTATGCTCCCCGGCAACGGCGCCGAGAAAACGATCTTGATGACCCACAAGTATTGGGGATCGCGGCGGTCTTCGCGGGTAGTAAAACCCAATTTATTGATTCGACACAAGGGGAGACAAAGAATACTTGAAAGCCTTAACGGCGGAGTTGTCAATTCAGTTGCACATGGAAACGAGACTTGCTCGCAAGATTTTATCGGTAGTAACGGTTTTATAGCGATAGCAGTAGTGAAATAACGGCAGCAAGTAACGGAGACGAGCGGTAGTGATTATAGTAAACAACGGGATTAAAATACGTAGGCACGGGGACGGATAACGGGCGTTGCATGGATGAGAGAAACTCATGTAACAATCAAGCGGGGCATTTGCAGATAATAATAAAACGGTGTCTAAGTACAAAGCAATCAATAGGCATGTGTTCCAATTATAGTCGTACATGCTCGCAATGAGAGACTTGCACAACATCTTTTGTCCTACCAACCGGTGGCAGCCGGGCCTCAAGGGAATCTACTGGATATTAAGGTACTCCTTTTAATAGAGTACCGGAGCAAAGCATTAACACTCCGTGAACACATGTGATCCTCACATCACTACCATCCCCTCCGGTTGTCCCGATTTCGTCACTTCGGGGCCATTGGTTCCGGACAGCGACATGTGTATACAACTTGCGGGTAAGACCATAAACAATGAATATCATGATGAAATAATAACATGTTCAGATCTGAGATCATGGCACTCGGGCCCTAGTGACAAGCATTAAGCATAACAAGTTGCAACAATATCATCAAAGTACCAATTACGGACACTAGGCACTATGCCCTAACAATCTTACACTATTACATGACCAATCTCATCCAATCCCTACCATCCCCTTCAGCCTACAGCGGGGGAATTACTCACACATGGATGGGGGAAACATGGCTGGTTGATGGAGAGGCGTCGGTGGTGATGATGGCGATGATCTCCTCCAATTCCACGTCCCGGCGGAGTGCCAGAACGGAGACTTCTGGCTCCCGAGACGGAGTTTCGCGATGTGGCGGCGTTCTGGAGGGTTTACGGCGACTTCGACTTCTCCCCGTGCGTTTTTAGGTCGAGGGCGATAAGTAGTCCGAAGGAGGGCGTCGGAGGCCGGCCGAGGGGGCCACACGCTAGGGCCGCGCGCGCCCCTCCGGGCCGCGCCGCCTAGGGTGTGGGGCCCTCGGGCCTCCACCGACTTGCCCTTCGGCTCCGTGAGTCTTACGGGAAAATAGGGCCTTCGTATAAATTCCGAGGTTTTCCTGAAAGTTGGATTTACGCACAAAAACGAGACACCAGAACGGTTCTGCTGAAAACAGCGTTAGTCCGTGTTAGTTGCATCCAAAATACACAAATTAGAGGCAAAACAATAGCAAAAGTGTTCGGGAAAGTAGATACGTTTTGGACGTATCAATATGCAAATGCATGTTGCAATATCAAGTTCTTACTTGATGCTATAGATCTAGAGGGTAATTGTATTCGTGTGAGGAAGTGACGAATTTTGGAAGATTTCGAAGATAAGATGAAGGTTCATCAGAGAAAGGAAGTAAAGTTGTGGGAAGTAACCACAATACTCGGTAGGAAGTACAATCAGAAACTCATGCTTACCTCAATAGAGGAGTACTTTAGGACGAAAGAAGCATGAAGGTGAGAAAGATAATGATTATGGTGAAGCTCAAGCAGGTCCATAATGAATATAGAAGGGGGAATGCATGGGGAATCACCTTGGATACAATATTCATAGTGGTTTTCTTGCAAAATAAACCCTGAAGAGAGGAAGATGACCTATGAAACCATAGCAGATATAAGAAGACCATAGTTGATATCAGAAGACCACAATTGGTATAGAATTAATACTGCGAGATAAAGCAGAAGATGACTAGTTCAGTTGATCAAAACCTATAATAGAGTACACTTTTAGATAACAAATAGCCACAGCTGGTATCAAATAACATACACTGATATCAAATAAATCACCGTTGGTATAAGATAAACCACAACTGGTAGAAAAAATAAAATTTTGCCAGTCAAATAATTTAGACCTATAAACATTTAGTAAAAGGATTCATATTGGATGTCCACGATTGAGTGGATACACCACAAAGATTCTTCGCGAGACCTTAGAAGAAGTACAAACCATAAGCTAGACCTAGACTAACATTCCAACCATAAGTCCAATGATTGGAGGAAAAGGAGTTGAAGACCATAAGAAAACTCTAAGGGGTAGAGTAAAGACTGAGTTTGATGTACACTAACTCAATATTTTGAGCAAGATAGATGAAGAAGGCCTGAACTGAGAGGATTCGATCTTATTTTCATAAGATTGATGAATAATACTTCCAGAAGGATGTCAGACCTGAAGCCGAGATTTATACCTCGAGGAAGTAAGAAGTGGACTATAACTTGAGAAAGTGAGTAATATTTACTCAGAAGTACGATAACTCAAGTAAACTTAGGTAAATGAAGTTGGACGAAGAAGATACCGTAGACCAAATACAACACAAGATGGCCAAAGAATGAAGGAGATTGACCATACCAAAATTAAAGTCTATTTGAATGATTCCTTTCGTGGAACCTAAATAACCCAAAATAGTTATAGGTATCAACTATAAACCATGATTGGATGGACTAAATAAGTCTAATCCATTCTTAGGAAAATAAACCATCACGACCATTCCATGTTAAGTACCTTACTTAGTACCATTATTGCAGTTTTGGTGGTAAGGGAAAACAAAGACCTATTTTATCAAATAAGAGAATGTTATCCAAATAGTCCCCAATTAAGACTGCCAGGACAAGAAGAAGTCCCAATCATTGAATCTTCAATGAGAAAGGAAACAAGCTTATAGAGTTGAAAGACTAATTAAAGTTAGAAGCCATGGCTCAGAGACAAGTATTATTAGATTCTAGAGAAAAATCATAGAACTTGAGTAAGAAACTAATGTTCAGAGACAAACCCTAATGGATTCCAGGAAGGGAATCTGGACAAGGGATATATTCAATGATATCCAGTAAGATCAATATGGAGTTCGAGAAAAGTCGTAGTCTGCACAAGTCAGATCCACACTTCGGAAAGGTGAGAGAGTTCAAACTTCGAGGACGAAGTTTAGTTTAAGGGGTAGAGACTGTAATATCCCAGGTAATGGGGTTACAAAAATAGAGGAAACAGGATGTGTGCATTGCATTCATGCATAGAAAATGCAGGGAATTTTCGCGCTTTAAAGTAAAACGATCCACGATGGCGAAGTTTAACTTGACCCTGGTGGAATTGAAGTAGCTCATCAAGTCAAGCGCTATAAACCTCAATGTGACTTTGCTAAAACCTTGTTTTGGGTAGAGATAATTTGATCTAAGGGGTTAGATCGAAGGGAACTAATAATCAACACAACAACACTTTACTCAATGATCAATTGCTTGATCTTATAAAAGATTACAACATGGTATTCCTTGCCATAACATAGGAACATCCATTTAATTGGAAATCAAGTAACATTAAATGAAGAAACTATTCTTCACTTATCTTTTCCATGTCTTTAAACTAATCCATGATCCTACCATGAAACCTCATGGTATTCATTCCACTTCAACACTGGAATTATAACAAGAAGATCCACTCCAGAAATAGATATTCTTCTCCATTCCAAATTATTACACATCAAACCTAGAGAGGTGAGAGTTCTATAGTATTTATTAGAGAAGCAATGGTAAACCTTAAGCTAAAACCTTGGATATACATCCATGTATTCCAACCATCATTCCTTGAGTAAAACCCTAAGTAATTATCTCAGGCAATCTCCTGGGATATAAATTATTGAGACAACCATAACTATGTCTATTCGAGAAACTATAAAAGAAAGTCTATATTTAGTTGATCAAGACAACACTTAATCTTGGGGGTGAGAAACCAAATTCATCAGAGATACCTTAGGAAGTCCAACCTTGATTATTATAAATTGTGTAATGATCATAAACCTAAAGAACTTGAGGTTAAGATATTAAGAACAAGATGATCATATATAATTTATGATCATGCTTTGGAGATATGTGAGAATAAGTTAAATCCTAATAGGATTAGTAGATATCCTTCACCACATGAAATCATAGGGAGGTAACTAGTAAGAAAACCTAAGCTAGCTTATATCCAAACCTTAACTTGTGAACCACTTGGTGATCACAAGTAGAATTCTACCACATCTACATTCCACTTATTCTTCACCTAAGAAACATAAGAAAACCTTAGAGTAAAAATCCATACCTAATATGGTGAGAAACCATCCATTCATATGACCAAAGTTAACTATAAAAAGAACGATAACAACTTTAGTTACTTTAACAATATGTTAAGGGCACAATAGAAGTCTATTGGTAGCAGATAAAACTAATTCTCATATCCTTAGTAACTAAGGGAGCACATGAAATAATAAGCAAGTAACCATTTTATCATGCATTGGGGAGAGTAAACCTAGCCAATGCAACATGGTGTCATCTCATATCTACAACCTAGCATTATATCTCAACTCTAGTTTATGCATTACATGGGGATCACAAGTATAAACCCAAAACCATGCTTAAGCTAAAATAGGAATAAGGGGATTGTTTAGCCAACCCTAAAATGAATCAAGACATCAACTTGACCTATCTTTAAAGCCATACCAATGTAGGTGCAACTAACTATTGTTTCCAAATAAATAGAAGTCTCATGAGAGGAATAGGATATACCTAAGCATTTGAAACCAAGGTTTAAGAAAGCAATACTAGTAACTCTAGAATAGCCTTAGACAATTTTCCAAGTCCTTAAACTAAATAGGCACATAAAATAATGTTCATGGAATTCTCTTCTCAAAAGAGAACCTAAAAATAAGCCTTATCTTATAAATAACTTATTTATAAAGTAATACATAATAAAAGCTTAACCATGATGAGGGGATTATCTAAAACCTCAACAATATTCCTTGAACACTAAAAGATGTGAAATAGAAATAATCCTTGTTTTGTCACATATTTAAAAATAAATTCAACCAAATAACCAATGCACCTCAATTATGAAACATATTCACATTAGGGGCTACTTATTCCCTGATAAGAAGAAGCCAACCATTTGAATTCATTCAACACTGATTTAAAATTCAAACCAGAAATACAACAGTATAAAATAGCAAAAGAAATATAAAACAGAAAAAGAAAATAGATAAAAGAGAGGAGAAAGAGAGCTTACCTTACCACGCAGCAGCCCAGCAGAAGCCCACCAACACGGCCCAAGCCGCAGCCCAACGCCAGCCCACGTACCCCTTCGGCAACAAAATAAAAGGAGGAGCTCATCCTCATCCCTTCGTCTCGCATGGACGACAGCACGACGGCGTGCCAATCTTCCTCTCGTCGCTGGCGGTCTCTCCTTCCTTGACGACGTGACGGGGCGCATTTTTGGCGTCGTATAAAAGCCCCACGATGGACAGCAGCTTCAGATTCTTCCCCCTCTGTTCGATTCCTCTCCACACCGAAACCCTAGTCGCACCGATCACCACTTCCGCCGACGATTGGAGCAACCCCAGGCCAAGCTGAAGGCACCACCATGACCGCCGTCCTCGACAAGCTACTCCCACGGGAGGAATCGAGTTGAGGTGCCCGAGATCGACGCCGACGACCTCATCTTCTCCGGCGTCGGCATCAACCAATTCCGGCGAACCTGGCCGTCTCCGGCCAAGCCGTCAAGCCCGGCGTGCTCCTGGTGAGCTCCTGTACCTCACAGCATCCCTAGCTCGCTCAATCATGCGTTGTAGTGGCGTCACACCCTTCACCTGCGAGCACCGCCGCTCGGTCTCGCCGTCGACGCTTTCTCCGGCGACCATTTAGGAGCGGAGCTAGTATCATTGTGTTCACCGCGGCGAGCTGAACCTAGTGGTGTGTTTATCTCGTCCGCGGGAGCCCTGGAGCGGCGGCGCCGTTGCCGTCTGATCGCCGGCAGTGAACCCCCGAGCCACTCCTTCGATTTTGACTTGGTCCACGCCTGCGTGGCAGCCAACGTGGATCCCTGGCCCACCAGTCAGTCACTGGGTATAGGCTAGTCCGGGTACATTTAGTTAAAGGGATTTCTATTTCCGTGCCCTCGGGTCGTTAGTTGTACTCAGTTTTCCCCAGCCCCTTAGTTTTTCCTCAATTTTCCCCAAGCCTATGTCTGAAACCCGCAGAAGGAGCTCAGACGGAAGGAATCCGTTTATTTGGACGTTCTGTGCTGACGTGTTGCGCCGCGTCGTTTGTGGGGCCGCGTCGTGTGGGGCCGGGTCGTGTGGGGCGCGTCGCGTGGGGCTGGTAGAAAGGGACCGCGTGGGACAAGACGAGAAGCGTTTGGTTGCACGTGAGCAGGAGCTGGGTTTTGTCTCTCTCGGCCCAAATTGGCATTTTTAAGAGCACCTTTTCCCCTCTTTCTCTCTCTGTCTTTTTCACCAAATTAGTATCAAATCTAGAGAAGCTTCTATTTCTGTCTTTCTTCAATATGGCAGCAAATCTAGTAGCAAATCTACGGGGTTATTTATGACTTTTGGCCCTCGTTTTTTGCCCAATATGGCAGCAAATCTAGTAGCAAATCTAGAAGCTAGTATATGATAAATTCACAACAGACATAATCACAAAACTAAGTATAATACATAAAGCTGCATACGACAGCCAAAAGCGAGCAATAACGTTGTTAATGTTCACAACAAACTAAGCTGAAAAATATACAAGACGCACGCAATGTATGGACAACAAGAAGATTAGGATGAATGAATTTGTTCTTCATTCCTCCTCATATATTTCTTCGTCGCTCCATTCGTGCATTTCCCCAAGGAAATATTCATTGAACTCCTTCCGTCTACAGGTGTGCGGCCAATACATCCTCCAAACGGTATGGCTCGTGTTCATTACTCATACCGTAGCTTCCTATTCTATCCACACGTCTCGGCCACTCATCCCGGGCCTTTGTATCATGAGAGTACTCTCGATATAACCCAAATCCGCGTAGTAGATGCTGCCGAGTCGAAGTGTCGGGTACACTGCGGGTGTCGACGGAGATACACCGGATATAATTCACGAAGAAGGCATTACTGCTAATATTACTGACCGGATGGAGAGAGCGGCTGCGAGTATCCACACGGTACACCAATGGTTTGCCCGCCAAAGCCTCGGCGACCAACAACACAAGCGAGCGAGATCACCATCCGACTTCACAAGGTAGAACTTCGACGTCCAAGTTCGGAAATGAAATTAGTGTCTCCATCTTGACGGTGCTCGCGCGCTACCGCAGCTGCACATTGGTGCACACTATTCTTCCGATCTCAAAATTGTCACCGGCTACGCATACGGTTCACCATTGAACGGGGTAATGCAACGCGGACAATGGTTCTTGATCGAAAATCTTCCTTCTCCCCAATCTTCATTTATATCCTTAGTTGGAGTGCTCTCATCGACCCAACCAATTTCCGACGGGTAATGTGTGGCAACGAAGACCATAGTCGGGGATTTGATAACAGCGACTGATTTCAGAAAAACAGATGGCATCTGCGCCTCAAACGTAGTGTTCAATTTCTTTGTGAGTGGGTTCAACAGCCGTATCTTGTGCGGCGGGTTCTTCTGGGCAAGCACGATGACACCACGGCAAAAGCCGACGAAGTAGTATCTAAAATATATTGATGAAGATAACATTCAGCACTAAGATGTGTTTAAGATTGAAAATAAAAAGGTAGATATGGAGGAATTTGAACCTTGTATGAACTTCCGATAGATCTATGGTGACGTAGCGTGATGTGCCGAGTTGGAGGAAGGTGAACTCAGCGACGCGTGGAAGGGGCATGGTGTAGCATGATCCATTCGTCCGAGTGCACGTCGGGCTCGAGGCAAACCTGAGCGCCAATTTATACTGAGACTTGCCTCATAGAAGAGTAGGTGTCGGCGTACTCCTCGTTCGCCGATAAGCATTGGCCGATCTTGTGAAGTGGTCCATCAGCCGAGAGAGAGGCCCAGGTTCACGGAGGCGCCGCGCTTGGATGCGCCGCCCTCGGAGGCGGCGCGCTCGGCGGCGGCGGGCTCGGCGGCGACGGGCTCGGCGGCGACGGGCGCGGAGGCGACGGGCGCGGAGGCGACGGGCTCGGAGGCGACGGGCTCGGAGACGACGGCTGCCGGCGAATTCTTCTTCTCCATCGCCGGCAGGGTAGCGTGCGTACGGCGGTTGGGGTTTTTTTTGATTTGGAGAAGTTGATGGGACGTGAGAGGGGTGGTTTCGTGCGTGAGCGAGAATGAGACGACTGTGTGCAGAGGGAGGGAGGGAGGGGCTTACGCGTCCTTGATGCGTGCAGATGACACACGTCCGTTGGGAACCCCAAGAGGAAGGTGTGATGCAGACAGTAGCAAGTTTTCCCTCAGAAAGAAACCAAGGTTTATCGAACCAGGAGGAGCCAAGAAGCACGTTGAAGGTTGATGGTGGCGGAATGTAATGCGGCGCAACACTAGGGATTCCGGCGCCAACGTGGAACCTGCACAACACAACCAAAGTACTTTGCCCCAACGAAACAGTGAGGTTGTCAATCTCACTAAGCTTGTCGTAACAAAGGATTAACCGTATTGTGTGGAAGATGATTGTTTGCAGAAAATAGTAAAACAAGTATTGCGATGGATTGTATGCGATGTAAAAGAATAGGACCGGGGTCCACGAGTTCACTAGAGGTGTCTCTCCCATAAGATAAAAGCATGTTGGGTGAACAAATTACGGTCGGGCAATTGACAAATAGAGAGGGCATAACAATGCACATACATGATATGATAAATATAGTGAGATTTAATTGGGCATTACGACAAAGTACATAGACCGCTATCCAGCATGCATCTATGCCTAAAAAGTCCACCTTCGGGTTATCATCCGAACCCCTTCCGGTATTAAGTTGCAAAACAACAGACAATTGCATTAAGTATGGTGCGTAATGTAATCAATAACTACATCCTTAGACATAGCATCAATTTTTTATCCCTAGTGGCAACAGCACATCCACAACCTTAGAACTTTCTGTCACTGTCCGAGATTTAATGGAGGCATGAACCCACTATCGAGCATAAATACTCCCTCTTGGAGTTAAGAGCAAAAACTTGGCCAGAGCCTCTACTAATAACGGAGAGCATGCAAGATCATAAACAACACATAGGTAATAGATTGATAATTAACATAACATAGTATTCTCTATCCATCGGATCCCGACAAACACAACATATAGTATTACGGATAGATGATCTTGATCATGTTAGGCAGCTCACAAGATCCAACAATGAAGCTCAATGAGGAGAAGACAACCATCTAGCTACTGCTATGGACCCATAGTCCGGGGGTGAACTACTCACTCATCACTCCGGAGGCGATCATGGCGATGAAGAGTCCTCCGGGAGATGATTCCCCTCTCCGGCGAGGGTGCGGGAGGCGATCTCGAGAATCCCCAGAGATGGGATTGACGGCGGCGGCGTCTCGGTGAGGTTTTCCGTATCGTGGCTCCCGTGCTTGGGGTTTTCGCGACGGAGGCTTTAAGTAGGCGGAAGGGCAACGCGGGGGCCACACGAGGGCCCCACACGCCGGGCCGGCGCGGCCGGGGGCTTGGGCTGCGCCGCCCTAGTGTGGCGGCGCCTCGTGGCCCCACTTCCTTTCCCCTCGGTCTTCGGAAGCTTCGTGGCAAAATAGGACCACTGGGCGTTGATTTCGTCCAATTCGAGAATATTTCTTTACTAGGATTTACGAAACCAAAAACAGCAGAACGACAAGCGGCTCTTCGGCATCTTGTTAATAGGTTAGTGTCGGAAAATGCATAAATACGACATATAATGTGTATAAAACATGTAGATATCATCAATAATGTGGCATGGAACGTAAGAAATTATCGATACGTCGGAGGCGTATCAGCATCCCCAAGCTTAGTTACGCTCGTCCGAGCAGGTAAGCGATAACAAAGATAATTTACGGAGTGACATGCCATCATAACCTTGATCATACTATTGTAAACATATGTAATGAATGCAGCGATCAAAACAATGGTAATGACATGAGTAAACAAGCTGAATCATAAAGCAAAGACTTTTCATGAATAGTACTTAAAGACAAGCATCAATAAGTCTTGCATAAGAGTTAACTCATAAAGCAATAAATTCATAGTAAAGGTATTGAAGCAACACAAAGGAAGATTAAGTTTCAGCGGTTGCTTTCAACTTGTAACATGTATATCTCATGGATAATTGTCAACATAGAGTAATATAATAAGTGCAATATGCAAGTATGTAGGAATCAATGCATAGTTCACACAAGTGTTTGCTTCTTGTGGTGGAGAGAAATAGGTGAACTGACTCAACATAAAAGTAAAATGAATGGTCCTTCAAAGAGGAAAGCATCGATTGCTATATTTGTGCTAGAGCTTTTATTTTGAAAACATGAAACAATTTTGTCAACGGTAGTAATAAAGCATATGAGTTATGTAAATTATATCTTACAAGTTGCAAGCCTCATGCATAGTATACTAATAGTGCCCGCACCTTGTCCTAATTAGCTTGGACTACCGGATCATCGCAATACACATGTTTTAACCAAGTGTCACAATGGGGTACCTCCATGCGCCTGTACAAAGGTCTAAGGAGAAAGCTCGCATTTTGGATTTCTCGCTTTTGATTATTCTCAACTTAGACATCCATACCGGGACAACATGGACAACAGATAATGGACTCCTCTTTAATGCATAAGCATGTGGCAAAAATTAGTGTTCTCATATGAGATTGAGGATATATGTCCAAAAGCTGAAACTTCCACCATGATTCATGGCTTTAGTTAGCGGCCCAATGTTCTTCTCTAACAATATGTATGCTCCAACCATTAAGGTGGTAGATCTCTCTTACTTCGGACAAGACGGACATGCATAGCAACTCACATGATATTCAACAAAGAATAGTTGATGGCGTCCCCGAAACATGGTTATCGCACAACAAGCAACTTAATAAGAGATAAAGTGCATAAGTACATATTCAATACCACAATAGTTTTTAAGCTATTTTGTCCCATGAGCTATATATTGTAAAGGCGAATGATGGAATTTTAAAGGTAGCACTCAAGCAATTTACTTTCGAATGGCGGAGAAATACCATGTAGTAGGTAGGTATGGTGGACACAAATGGCATATTGGTTGGCTCAAGGATTTTGGATGCATGAGAAGTATTCCCTCTCGATACACGGTTTAGGCTAGCAAGGTTTATTTGAAACAAACACAAGGATGAACGGTGCAGCAAAACTCACATAAAAGACATATTGTAAACATTATAAGACTCTACACCGTCTTCCTTGTTGTTCAAAACTCAATACTAGATATTATCTAGACTTTAGAGAGACCAAATATGCAAACCAAATTAGCAAGCTCTAGGTGTTTCTTCATTAATGGGTGCAAAGTATATGATGCAAGAGCTTAAACATGAGCACAACAATTGCCAAGTATCAAATTATTCAAGACAGAGTTACTACATGTAGCATTTCCCGATTCCAACCATATAACAATTTAGCGAAGAAGATTCAACCTTCGCCATGAATACTATGAGTAAAGCCTAAGGACATATTTGTCCATATGCAACAGCGGAGCGTGTCTCTCTCCCACACAGTGAATGCTAGGATCCATTTTATTCAAACAAAACAGAAACAAAAACAAACCGACGCTCCAAGCAAAGTACATAAGATGTGACGGAATAAAAATATAGTTTCAGGGGAGGAACCTGATAATGTTGTCGATGAAGAAGGGGATGCCTTGGGCATCCCCAAGCTTAGACGCTTGAGTCTTCTTAAAATATGCAGGGGTGAACCACGGGGCATCCCCAAGCTTAGAGCTTTCACTCTCCTTGATCATATTGTATCATACTCCTTTCTTGATCCTTGAAAACTTCCTCCACACCAAACTCGAAACAACTCATTAGAGGGTTAGTGGATAATAAAAATTAACATGTTCAGAGGTGACACAATCATTCTTAACACTTCTGGACATTGCATAAAGCTACTTGGACATTAATGGATCAAAGAAATTCATCCAACATAGCAAAAGAGGCAATGCGAAATAAAAGGCGAGAATACTGTCAAAAGAGAACAGATCCGTAAAGATGGATTTTATTGAGGCACCCGGACTTGCTCAAATGAAAATTCCCAAATTGAATGAAAGTTGAGTACATATCTGAGGATCACGCACGTAAATTGGCTTAATTTTCTGAGCTACCTACGAGGAGGCGGGTCGAAATTCGTGACGACAAAAAAATGCGAAGCTGCGCGAGTAATCCAAATCTAGTATGAACTTTACTATCAAAGACTTTACTTGGCACAACAAAACACAAAACTAAGATAAGGAGAGGTTGCTTCAGTAGTAAACAACTTCCAAGACTCAAATATAAAACAAAAATACTGTAGTAAAAACATGGGTTGTCTCCCATAAGCGCTTTTCTTTAACGCCTTTCAGCTAGGCGCAGAAAGTGTGTATCAAGTATTATCGAGAGATGATGAATCTTCGGCGGGGTTTGGAGTTTTCTCAACCATGCATAATATATTGGATACATAAGTTTCAACGGCTCCCTTTTCATTAGTCTTGGGCTTGCTACTCTCATCAAACAAATTTTCGGGAACAAGCCAAGCATAGTTATTTTCTAGCGCTTCATTCATCGCTAGGAGCTTACATGGTATTGGTGCTTTGATCTCCCCACCATCATTAATATTATTAGTGTACCTTACTCTCTCCATGTCCATCTTTTCAAGGATACTAGCAAAATTGGTATAAGAACCAAGCATCTTATATTTAATAAAGACCTTTCTAGCCTCTCTTGCTATACCACCAAATTCTCTAAGAAGGGTTTCTAAAACAAAATCTTTCTTTTCCCCTTCCTCCATATCACCGAGTGTAAGAAACATGTGTTGGATTATAGGATTGAGATTAACAAATTTAGTTTCCAACATGCGAACTAAAGCGACAGCAGCAATTTCATAAGTAGGAGCAAGTTCTACCAAGTGTCTATCTTCAAAATCTTCAACGGTACTAACATGATTGAAAAATTCTTCTATATTATTTCTCCCAACTATGGACCCACGTCCTACATGTATGTCTTTTGTGGTAAAATTAAAAGGAAACATGATGAATCAAGTAAAGTAAATGCAAGTAACTAATTTTTTTGTGTTTTTGATATAGAAAGCAAGACAGTAAATAAAGTAAAGCTAGCAACTAATTTTTTTGTGTTTTGATATAATGCAGCAAACAAAGTAGTAAATAAAATAAAGCAAGACAAAAACAAAGTAAAGAGATTGGGAAGTGGAGACTCCCCTTGCAGCGTGTCTTGATCTCCCCGGCAACGGCGCCAGAAAACAGTCTTGATGCGTGCAGATGACACACGTCCGTTGGGAACCCCAAGAGGAAGGTGTGATGCAGACAGTAGCAAGTTTTCCCTCAGAAAGAAACCAAGGTTTATCGAACCAGGAGGAGCCAAGAAGCACGTTGAAGGTTGATGGTGGCGGAATGTAATGCGGCGCAACACCAGGGATTCGGCGCCAACGTGGAACCTGCACAACACAACCAAAGTACTTTGCCCCAACGAAACAGTGAGGTTGTCAATCTCACCGGCTTGTTGTAACAAATGATTAACCGTATTGTGTGGAAGATGATTGTTTGCAGAAAACAGTAAAACAAGTATTGCAGTAGATTGTATGCGATGTAAAATAATAGGACCGGGGTCCACATTTCACTAGAGGTGTCTCTCCCATAAGATAAAAGCATGTTGGGTGAACAAATTA
This sequence comes from Lolium rigidum, assembly GCF_022539505.1. Lineage (NCBI taxonomy): Eukaryota > Viridiplantae > Streptophyta > Magnoliopsida > Poales > Poaceae > Lolium > Lolium rigidum. The sequence continues at coordinate 261,905,352 of NC_061508.1, forward strand.
CAGTCGGGCAATTGACAAATAGAGAGGGCATAACAATGCACATACATGATATGATAAATATAGTGAGATTTAATTGGGCATTACGACAAAGTACATAGACCGCTATCCGGCATGCATCTATGCCTAAAAGTCCACCTTCGGGTTATCATCGAACCCCTTCCAGTATTAAGTTGCAAAACAACGAGACAATTGGATTAAGTGTGGTGCGTAATGTAATCAATAACTACATCCTTAGACATAGCATCAATGTTTTATCCCTAGTGGCAACGGCACATCCACAACCTTAGAACTTTACATCACTTGTCCCGGATTTAATGGAGGCATGAACCCACTATCGAGCATAAATACTCCCTCTTGGAGTTAAGAGCAAAAACTTGGCGGAGCCTCTACTAATAACGGAGAGCATGCAAGATCATAAACAACACATAGGTAATAGATTGATAATTAACATAACATAGTATTCTCTATCCATCGGATCCCGACAAACACAACATATAGTATTACAGATAGATGATCTTGATCATGTTAGGCAGCTCACAAGATCCAACAATGAAGCTCAATGAGGAGAAGACAACCATCTAGCTACTGCTATGGACCCATAGTCCAGGGGTGAACTACTCACTCATCACTCCGGAGGCGATCATGGCGATGAAGAGTCCTCCGGGAGATGATTCCCCTCTCCGGCGGGGTGCCGGAGGCGATCTCGAGAATCCCCCGAGATGGGATTGGTGGCGGCGGCGTCTCGATGGGTTTTCCGTATCGTGGCTCTCCGTGCCGGGGGTTTCGCGACGGAGGCTTTAAGTAGGCGGAAGGGCAACGCGGGGGGCCACACGAGGGCCCCACACGCCAGGCCGGCGCGGCCAGGGCTTGGGCCGCGCCGCCCTAGTGTGGCGGCACCTCGTGGCCCCACTTCCTTTCCCCTCGGTCTTCCGGAAGCTTCGTGGCAAAATAGGACCACGGGCGTTGATTTCGTCCAATTCCGAGAATATTTCTTTACTAGGATTTCTGAAACCAAAAACGACGAACAACAGCAATCGGCTCTTCGGCATCTTGTTAATAGGTTAGTGCCGGAAAATGCATAAATGCGACATATAATGTGTATAAAACATGTAGATATCATCAATAATGTAGCATGGAACATAAGAAATTATCGATACGTCGGAGACGTATCAGTCCTAAATGCGACCCGCGTCCACTATTTGCACGTCTGCACCGCGACACGCGTCAACAATGGCACGTCTTCCACTTCTGCACCGCAACACGCGTCCTCGGGTCTAACCCTGGAAATTTAGATATACTCATGTATACCCACGAGTCATGTACTAGCATTTTTTGTGTGCTCAGTTTTCTCCTTGAGTGCTAATACTGGCTAGTGTAATATACTCAGTTTTACCCTCAAGTGGCTGGTCAACGAGAGAGTCAACAAATGGGATTAACTAGTTAAATGAGTTATTTAATGTGCAAAAAATTCCGAAAAAGAGTGGCACTTACTCATGGAGTCTTTACCACAAATTGCCACTTCACAAATCATAGATAAATCATAGATAAATCAAGTTTCACCACAAATTGCCACTTCTCAAATCACCTAGTAGCTATGAAGGTGCATGGTTTTCCATAATAAGCCCTACCCAAAACAGACTTTCCCCAAAACATACTTTGTCCGAATGAGGCCATAATTTTCACACTCATGTAGATTTGTATTGCAAATAGTTTGAGGTAGGCCAAGATGGGTTTCATTGTACAAAACACGCATTTTCCATTTTTTAAATCTCATATTTGAATCCCTTAGTCTGTTTACTACTCACTTGCCCTTGGTTTCATGATACTACTCGGTTTGCCTTCTCCCTTCACAAACTCTCACGGACGCCCAACATTGCCCTGATTGGTCTAGCCCATGTCACGCGGATCGTGCCCGCCGACCGTTGATCGTATGATCTAACGGGCGGGATAACCCCTATCTCTATCTTTGGTCGGGGCCACCACCCTCTCTCTCTCGTCGTCGGTTAGCTTCACGCAAATTTTGGTTTTACTGCATTATTTTTCACGAGCTAAATTATAAACTCTTTTTAGGCATTACTTTTCACGCAAAAAATGATAAACCATCACCGATTTGTTGTAGCCATTACTTTTCACGCAAAAAAAATGATACACCATCACCCATTTCTTGTAGGGATTGTACCCATTACTTTTCACGCAAAAAACGATAAATCATCACCGATTTTGTTGTAGCCATTACTTTTCACGCAAAAAATGATACACCATCACCCATTTCTTGTAGCCATTACTTTTCACGCAAAAAATGATAAACCATCACCGATTTGTTGTAGCCATTACTTTTCACGCACAAAAATGATACACCATCACCCATTTCTTGTACCCATTACTTTTCACGCAAAAAACGATAAATCATCACCGATTTTGTTGTAGCCATTACTTTTCACGCAAAAAATGATACACCATCACCCATTTCTTGTAGCCATTACTTTTCACGCAAAAAACGATAAACCATCACCGATTTTGTTGTAGCCATTACTTTGCACGCAAAAAATGATACACCATCACCCATTTCTTGTAGCCATTACTTTTCACGCAAAAAATGATAAACCATCAATGATTTGTTGTAGCCATTACGGTAAATGATAAACTATCACGAATTACCATTTCTTTTAGGCATTACTTTTCACGGTAAAATGATAAACTATATCACGAAGTTCCATTTCCGTCAAGATAGTCCACATTACTTTTTTGTTGAGATATATACCCCCACAACGGTCGTCTCCTCCTTAATTTATTGTGTAAACCCCCACAACGGTCATCTCCTCCTTAATTTATTGTGTAAACCCCCACCAACGTTCACCTCCTCCTTATTTTATTGTGTAAACCCCTACAACGGTCATCTCTCCCTTATAAACACCCACACGGCCATCCCTTGTGTCAATAGGTTCTGCCTCTCTCTTCTTCGTTCACATACACTTGATCATCCATTGCCATGGCTTCCACGTCTCGGACGCGGACCGGAAGGGGAAGGGGAAGGGGAAGGGGAAGTGGATCATCATCATTGCCACCACCACCGTCAACACTGCCATTGATCATAGAGGAGTTCTTCATCGTCGTCTATGAAGACCCTTTGGTCAAGAAGGTACGTACGCGTTCCCACATATATGATGCATGTGATTAATTATGGGCATGTTCTAAAAAAACCTTTAATTTCAAACGATCGGCGCTCGATCTCTTTGCAGGAACTCCCAAAAAAGTTTGCGGACTATCTTGACGGCCGGGAGCCAGCTAAGGTGTATCTGCGAGCAGCCGACTCGCGGTCCTCGTCTCTCGGACCGTGGAGGTCCTATTTGACGGACAAGGCTGGATGTACCTCGACAAGGGCTGGGAGAAATTCGCCATCGCGCACGGTGTGGATTTCGGCTGCCACGTACACTTCAAATATGAAGGCGATGATGTGCTCACGGTGAAGGTGTTCGACGGAACAATGTGCGGGAGGTACTACTACTCGGACGACGAAGATACTGACGATGAAAGCGACGACGACTTGAAGCCATGCATCCATCCCCTTTAGACAAGGGGATTATGACCAAGAATATATATGTAGCTTCATATGCATCGATTTAGAGATCTAGCTATTTTCTATATATTATGTAAAAAATAATATCGCATTTCCACTATTATTCGAGCACCACATCCTCCAAAAGATGCCGAGGCCGATGCCAATATCGGCATGGTCAGAACGGCTATGCTCGCCGCCATTGCTAGGTCAACGTCGGGATGCACAATGTTTAGCATAAGAGTCACTTTAGATTAAGCTGCGAAAATAGTCACCTGCCACAGCGGTCATTGGGCTGCGGAGGCCCCACAGAAGCGGCAATATATAATTTTCTATAGATAAATAGACGACCCACCGGTCATTGGCCGCGGCAGCCCCATAGAGCGGCCCCATTTGTCATTGGCAGCACCGCGTATACAATCAGGAAATAAAACGGCCCACGCGTCAGCGGTAGATGGATGGCTAAGAGCGGCCCCATTTGTCATTGGCAGCACCGCGTATACAATCAGGAAATAAAACGGCCCACGCGTCGGCCGGTAGATGGATGGCTACCCATCAGCACGAGACGGTCAGAGAGGAACTGACCTGACGGTAACGGTAAGGTCTCTGACCTGACGGCAACCCGCGTCTTCGAGGGGTTTCAAACTAGAGGGAGGCGAAAGCTGAGGAAAAACTAACGAGCTAGGGAAAACTGAGTACAACTAACGAAGCAGGGCACGAAAATAGAAATCCCTTAGTTAAATTGTTTGTTTTAATTTAAATTCCTAATTACTGAAACTTTGCAGATTTATAGAAAATTCGTTATAACTCAGAAAAATATAAATAAGATATCAAAATTCTTATAAAGATAAGCTCTATCCAATAAAAATATAAAATGAAATTTTTATTTTCAATTATTTAATACTGGTTATTTAAGTCTTTAATATTAATTCTAAATTCAAAACAAATTCAATAATTAGTAAAACTTTTCAAATTAAATAAAAACCATTAAGTAAATAAAGAAAACATTAAAAACTAATTTTCTTTATTTGTTATTTTGTTAAATCTTTATTAGTGAAATTTAAACCCTAATTAATAATTACCCTAATTAGTAAATTATTTAAAAATAAATAAAAACCAGTAAATAAATAAAGAAAACTTAAATATTAATTTATTTATTTGTTATTATATTAAATCCTTATTAAGAGGATTTAAAACCTAATTGTCCTAATTATTAATTGTTCTAAAATAGAAAAAAATGCCAAATCCAATATTATTTTTGTTTCAAAATTATTAATAACTTTAATTTTGCAAACAAGTTATTAATTCAAGAATTTTAGGGTAATTAGAAAACCCTGGTTCCATAAGGGAGAAAACTAGGAACTCATCATTTCATGTGTAATTCCAAACCATAAATTCATTTAGAAACCTAGCTCTATTATTACATGTGAATTCTAATTTGCTTCTAAACCTAAACCCTAGGTTAGGGCATTTGATCAAGAGACCTTGTTTTCATACCTAGATCCATAATTAGCCACCAAGTGCATATCTAGGTCCACATAAAATATAGGAGCCTATCACTAAGACTTTAGAAGTCCATGTGTTCATCTTCATCAGAACTAAATAATAGAGTAGGGTTAACCAGGTGTAAACCCTAGATCCTATTACCAAAACAATCATTCTTAATTATCCATGCTTAGCATCACACCATTGTGATGAACCCTAATAGCAACCATACCTACTATTTTGCATTACCTAACCATATTCCACTAAACCCTACTAGTGTTGGATATTTATCAAACATCCTATCTAGGAGCCAATTATTCCTTACTTAATAAAACCAACAGTAAACCTAGACCACCTCAACCCTAACTGATATACTTCTTATTACTTAAGAAGTATGTTCTTCAAAAGATATTCTCTTGAAGTAAATAAAGAATCATCATCAACCCTGCTTATAAGGACCTATAAACCCTAGCTAGCTATCACCAACAAGATGAACCAATCTTCATAACAACCTTGTATGAATAATTGCTTAGAATACCAGGCTTAACTCCACCTTACAAGCCCTTTGTGTAGATAAATCCAACATTGTTGTAATCCATCTACTACTTACTCCCAAAACCAATAAGAACCATAGAAAACCATAGAACTCCACAACCCTACTTATCATACTTGTTCTTTATTAAAGAACATGTTCTTCAAAAGTTATTCTTTTGAAATATATAATAAATAATCATCAACCATGCACTATAGGACTTAAAATTGACAACTGCTATTTACTTATTATACAACCACTATTCCTTGATGTGTATGATTGTTACTATGCATTTCTCCACTTGTTTATGATTCTAAAACAACACAACCCTGAATAAGAACCTTGTTTGTGAATCACTCTAAAAAGTGCAACACACCCTGAACTAATCCTTACCACTCACTATTCCTAAATCATCGGGGTTAGGTCACGCTTAGAGCGATTGCATCTCATACTTATGCATTATTGCATCCTTTCCAATCTTTTAAACATCGTCCTTACCGGACGATGATGCTATTTCAGAATTTGGAGTTATTGCGCACCGAAGACCTTGTCTGCATAATCTTGCAGTCAAGAAAGGCAAGTTCATCACTTGCTCATGTCATTTGAGTATTTTTACCAAATTACTTGCAAAGTACTATGTTTATCACTATCGCATGAAAAGCAAAACCACTATTTTCATAACTATGAATATGACTATGTGGTGGGCAATGGAACCATGGATTGTGTTGATATGGTGGAGGTTCCATTGCACGGGTTTATATCCATCTAGGATTAAACAACAAATGTCGTCCGATGATTCTTGTACCGTAATACCCGTGTTAACCATAAGATCCGGAGTGGGACGGAGTAGTCAAAAGTGTTTCCACCTCTCGTTCATCAACGGATGCTCATTCTCGGGTGCACATGATCTTGCGAGACATAATGCAGGGGTGGGAACCCGTAGAAGTCCCAACGGTAATGAGGTCTATGATGGGTTGCAACTGCCGGAGTAGGAATGTATGGTAGAGCCCTGCATTGACGTCGTGGTCGGGGTCCACCCTGAAATATATGGGAATAATGGGACCAGCGTGGATCCAGGGTCGGAGATTGCAACAAAGGGTGGGTGTTCGAGGTAGCGGAGGAACATGATTGGCTAGACCTTATACCGGGCCTCACACCAAAGGAAGTGTGGACGAGAACATGACTCGGTTGGCACCAAGGTTAAGATCTCTTATGGGTAAAGCAACACACCTCTGCGAGTGTAAAGAACCGTGACCTCTCACTCCCTCGTTCCGGGATATGGAATCGCTGAACGCGGCCGGAAAGGAGCTCCATGAAGTTCTAGTAAACCGGTGAAGGCTGACGGACATAGTTCTTCCGAATAAAAGCAACCTTTTGAAGAAATGGTTATGAAAACTTGCATTGGTATTAGACTTTACTGGTCTAATGTCTGTAGTTAGTGCATTAAACACCTCTTTCCTATAATGAACTTGTTGAGTACGCTCGTACTCATCCCACTCTTAAATCCCCTGCTTAGATATGGAGGCATCGAAGGAGGATCTACAGTGCAACTCGAAGGCCGAGGAGTCAATAACTTCTTGAAGGGACAGGACCCTGTCAGAGGAGTCAAATACTACATCCAACAAGGAGAAAACCTAGACTAGTTCCCTAAACTTAGCTCCTATTTAGCTAGAATCTATTCATAGCCTCTATAGCTAGTCAAATACTCTTCAAATAGAATTCGTGATAGGACTAGACTACGAGTCGTTCTTCTGGAGTTTATTTGCAGTTTTACCTCATTATAAAGTAGGAGGCTGTGATGATCTTATGTAACAGAGTCAATGTTGTAATTCTATAGACATGCCTTGGACCCGCAAATATTTCTGTTGTACCACTCTGAGCGATATAATACCAGTGTAACGGTGTTTCATTGGTGTTATATCAGACTTGCATACTACACCATGCAGTGGTATGACGGGTCACCACACATGTCTAGACATATTCAAACCCGACAAATCATGTATCTACCCCCTAAAACCCTAAACTAGCTTTGTCTTATGAAGTCAAGCATGAAGAGAAATGGTTTTGGGTTTCAAACATGGAAATTTCAAGAACCCCCCCCCCCAAAGCTTCATTTTAGAGTGACTAAGAAGGATCGAGGCTTACCTTTTCATTTTCATGTTTAAACTTGTTTAAATCTTGGTCAAACCTAGGATTTGACCAAGACTCAAATGGGCATAAAAATTTAAAAAAAATTAAAAAAATGAAAACCAAAGCACATAGCCTTCTTATGTCATATATATATATATATATATATATATATATATAGGATAAATACTTCCTACCCCTGGGTGTAGTTACACCCATATCTAATATACGACCATCTAGAAGTATGTACGATACTTTATCGGTTTGAGTATATTCTTACACTATATCTAAGATATTCTAAACCAAGTTTGGTGAAAAAAATGCAAGTGAACATGTAGTTTGCACTATATATCTAAAATACATGCATATGTATACGTAAAAAATAAGTCTACGTAAAAAAATGTACATACTACCTAAAAATAATTATATATACTACCAAAGTAGTCTTATATACTTCATACTACATGTACATACTCTCCGGTATGATAGATACTCTATAGACTATGAGAAACACTCGTGGGTGCAACTACACCCGGGTGGATATATTCATACTACACCCGGGTGTAGTTACACCCACGCGTGTTTCTCATAATCTATAGAGTATCTATCGTACCGGAGAGTATGTACATGGGGAACGTATCAGGTGAAAACGGCACATCTTCTGAAAATCTGAAAATGGTGATGTGAGCCACTGGATCATGAACTAACGGTCAGATTTGTCCCCTCGGTTCCACCTCAACTCGTTTTGCACAAAAGCCCCTATTATCCTAGAAAAACGTCAACCCACCCTTTGATTCACTTTGGCATCTAACTCTGCATCTCTCTGTCTGACTCTCTCCCATTGACCCGCACCTGCACCTCTCCTCTCCCCTTCTCTAAGAACTACTACGTACTCCGTATCCCCAATGGGGACTCCTACTTCTCCAAGTCGGGTACAGGGTTCTAGCGCCCGCCGGGACCTCAAGCTTGGATATGGCGTCCATGGAGGGACCAGATCTATGTTCTGGAGGATTCTTGAACGATTTCTTTGCATATATGTTTGATCTGGACCGATTCCCCTTTCGGTTTCTAGGTCAAGATATTTTTCCCATGATCCCATTCCGATCCATAGGTTTTATTTCTTGAATATTGCAATTTGTTTCTGAGATGTTCCTGTCTATTCCGATCTGTAATTCGTTTTGGTTTCTTGATTAAATGTGTGCAAACTATTCCCGACCTCCAACTCCAGACGTCCAGACCTTATCTCGCTAAGAATGTTTAGTTTTATCAACAGATCTAGGGCAAGATTAATTTCAGAAAGTTCTGCGAACATAAAATCTGTTTGGGATTCCCTGACAAGAGTTCTTTTCCCAATTTACTTGTAAGCTGTACGTAGAAAAGTTGCCTTCTCAATTGATGCCAGCTTGTAATCTAAAATCCCATTGTTCATCAGCATCGTGAATGTTCGGTAATGGAGTGTTCAGGCGTGAGATGTGATAGGACTGTAGTTCCTGGAGTTTTGTAAAAATGACTGTGACAATATCACAGCCGCTGGTACAGGATCCAACAGTCCTGAGCGAAAATTTGCAGATTTTCAGGATCTAGACATTTCCATCTGATACGCCCCCTATGTACATGTAGTATGAAGTATATTAGACTATTTTGGTAGTATATATAATACTTTGTAGGCAGTATGTACATTTTTTTACGTAGACTCATTTTTACGTATACATATACATGTATTTCGGCTATATAGTGCAAACTACATGCTCACTTGCATTTTTTTCACCAAACTTGCTTTAGAATATCTTAGATATAGTGTAAGAACATACTCAAACCGATAAAGTATGGTACATACTTCCGTATGGTAGTATATGAGACATGGGTGTAGTTACACCTAGGATATATTCATACTACACCCGGGTGTAGTTACACCCACGCGTGTTTCTCATAATCTATAGAGTATCTATCATACCGGAGAGTATGTACATGTAGTATGATGTATATTAGACTATTTTGGTAGTATATATAATACTTTGTAGGCAATATGTACATTTTTTTACGTAGACTCATTTTACGTATACATATGCATGTATTTCGGCTATATAGTGCAAACTACATGCTCACTTGCATTTTTTTCACCAAACTTGGTTTAGAATATCTTAGATATAGTGTAAGAACATACTCAAACCGATAAAGTATGGTACATACTTCCGTATGGTATATATATATTTCCACCTCACCATTTGAATTATTTCACTCTTTACCACCTACAGAAATCTACCGAATTCCATAAAGAGACTTCACTTCCCTAAGCACATCAGTAGACATATAAATGTAGTTGATATAATATTTTTTTTGATTGACATTGCATAATCATAAGAGATATCACACTATCTTCCTTCTTCGCACAAACAACTACAAAGCGAGTCTACCCATACCAACCAAAGTATTAATTATAATGAACATAAAGAATATAATACCATCATGAAGTTAGTATTACCTAGCCTGGTATTACTTCAGCATTAGCAATGTCAAGATTTTGGTGAAAGCCACATAGAATAAGCAGTCTAAGATCAGATAAATTGATGATGCTAGATGATTCAATGCTAGTGTATATTACTTCTCTTGTTGAATCTAAAGAGATGGACATTGCTGCACGGAAATATTAAGAAGAATGTGCCACGTACATCAATATAGAACATGGTACCAGCGTAAGCCTGTGCAAATATATCAGATCCATGATGTACTGCCATATATTTTGGATAACATGCAAACTGTTAACATGGTAGAAACCTGCAATATTTTGGATAACCATACGAACATGCTTAGTGAATTAGTGTGCCCTAATATTTTGGTATCTGACAACTCAAATGCAGAAAGAACCAAAACTTGTAACAATGAACATCAGTTACAGTAAAGTACCGTTTCTAGCTGGTGCAAAGCTTGATTGCTGATAACAGAGGAAACAATTTCCTACAACTCACCTAGCCATAGATTTGTTTGATTGACAACAGATGAGAATTGGGATTTGGGATTTGGAGAATCCGGATTTCTGGATTAATCGGGATTCAATATGATGCAGGTGATGGCGGCGGCTCCAGATCTGTGTCGTCCAGCACGAGCGGCAGCAGCAAGCAATACACGTGAATCAGCCGATGAGTGCGGAGCTCGAAAACCATCCAACAAATTTGCTTTCCAAAGAAGGAATCCGACGACTCGAAATTATCTCAGGGTGGAGATATGTCATGGAGAAGGTGAAGAGAAGGGGCGGCTTACCGGGCTTTTCGAGATCATGCTCGGAGCAGGGTTGCGGCCACGAATAAATCCAATCAATTTGGAGGGGCTTGAGCGAGCAACATGTACAATCCAATCAAATCGGGAGAGAAAATCCTCGAGCAGATTTCTAGCCGGGCCGGAACGCAACCTGTCAGATGGAGAGTCATATGGTGGTGAATGCAAATCGGGAGCTGCTAGCTTCCAAAGTGGAGATTGGTGCCAGAGAAAGCAGAACAGACAGGTTTTTAACGTCGACACAACGACGGTTGAGTTGAACCGAGCAGTTTCCAGTCGATAAATGTGCGATTTCATGAGCATTTGTTGCGAGGAGCTTTTAGGTCGGGTGGGGTGATCCAGAGATGCTCCGTCGCGGCGGCGGCGCAGATAGTGCCGGTGACTACAGAGCCACATCTAGGAATACAAACAGCTTAAGGACGACAAAGGGCCATCGTGCGTCTGGTCCACGCGAGTCGTTCTGGCGCGTCTAGCCAGCAGAGATCGATGGAGAGAGAGGTCCATCGGACGTGTCGTCTCGTCTAACCAGCAAGGGCCACCGGGCGTGTCTAGCGAGTACTTGTGAAAACGTTTAATCTGGCGACGTGGCTCGCTGTGAGAAGAGAAGATTACACTTGAGCGTTCGGTAAAGATTATGGCCGCTGGTAAGGAAGAAGTGACCGATCGACTTGCTGGAACTGAACCCAGAGACGGGACGGACACGGAACTCCTTCCGACAAGGGCGCTGATAACCCCAACCCGGCAACCCCCAATATATCCAAGCTGCCTAGCCCTGGTAAAAAATAACATAGCTAGGGTTCCAAATCGATCTCCCAGAGGGTCATGGCCATGGCTAGTGAGCAGCTCAAGCTGTTCATCTCCAAAACAATGGAGGAGGACCTGTCCATGGGCTGTTCCGAGGAGCCTGCTCGCGCGGACGATGTGGAGACCGGTGATGGTGACTACGACGGCATGGTGCTTGCTGAACGGCTGGATATTGCGCGCCTCCTACCGGACGACGTGCTAGCCGACGTCTTCCGCCGCCTCGCTCCGCGGTGGCTCGCCACATCCCGGTGTGTCCGCAGGGCCTGGCGCGCCGCCATCGACGCCGGCCGACACCTGCGCGCGGACCTGCTCCCGCTCTCGTTCCACGGTATCTTTCTCCACTTCGTACACCACAAGTACCCGGAGTTGTTTGCCCGCCCTTCCTCCTCCACGGGCGCCCTAGCGGCGATCAGCGGCGGGCTCGACTTCCTGCCCACCACCAACACCTCGATCAAGGTATCCGACCGTGATTACTCTCTAGATTGGCGGGACTATGATATTCTTCATCACTGCAATGGGCTCCTTTTGCTAAAGACATACGTGGTCAACCCTGCGACACGACGCTGGGATCCTTTGCCCCAACACCCGCGGGCTCCAGCAGTGCGGATGGATGGCTACTGCCGTACAATTTTCAGGAATTATCTAGTCTTTGATCCTACACTGTCACCGCATTATGAGGTGTTCAGAATCCCACATCTATGTACCAGGAATCATGAGTACTACTTCGATCCATTAGTGGAGGAACCATCGTCTCCATGCATCTTGCCTGTCTTCTCATCAAGGTCATGTCAGTGGGAGTTAAGGTCCTTCGTGGGGGAAGGGGATGTTGTAGGGAACGCCTCCTATGTGGTAAACTTGAATTTGCCACAATTTGGTGTAAACTGGAAGGGAGCACTTTACGTGCAACGTGCAGATCATTTCGTTGTAAGGTGGGTGCAGACAATGCCTCGCTATCATATTTCGTCATTTATCTTCCGTTAGTGAAAATCTTACTTCATAATTTTGTTTTTCTGCCGATTTTTTCTGAACAGTGCTTTGACTTTGCAGAGTATCCCTCTCAAGCAACAAGTACCATGTAATTACACCACCAGTGGGTGTCGGCCTACACCAAACTCATTATCTAGACAGATCAAAAAATGGGGTATACTTTGCAACACTTGATAACTATCGCCTTCGGGTTTGGATCCTTGATGAATCGTTTGGTCAAATAAACTGGATGCTGAAGCAAGATAAAGATCTCGAGCCGATGATCGCTCCTCACCGACAAGTCCAAGGACGTTGGATGCTAAAGGATGTTAACTACAACTTACACAGTTCCCACCTTCCAAAATACAAGAAGAACGGTATAGTAGGGGACAAGCTTGAATGGAACTCTGATAGTGACGATCTGGAAATTGAAGGATATTCCTCCGGAGAGAGCAAAAACGCTACTAAGAAACAGAAGCTTTCTAACATAGAGCCTTTCTTTTATGTGCCTAAAATGAAGATACTCGGTTTTCACCCATACAAAGAGGTTGTGTTTCTGAATGAATCAATGAAGAAAGGACTGGCCTTTCACTTGGCTACATCAAGGGTTGAAACCTTAGGCAATATGTACCCAACAAACTATAATCATGGCAGGTTCTCTAGCGATGTTTCCGGTATCAGATTTTCCTTTACATACACACCATGTTGGCTTGAAGAGTTCCCTGGGCATCGGTAATTGACATGTCCATCTGAAATGGTTACCCATGCATGTTGGCTTGAATGTTTTCGACGACCTGAATACATTTTTAGCACTTGATGTTTTCGTCATCTTCAATATATATTAAGATCTACAAAGATCGGTTCCTACCTAAATATATTTGGCCATTATGTTTGTTTGGTTTATTTAATGTCGTGAGTAATATTGTATTATGAGAGGTCATGATGACCAAAGCAACAAAAATCACGGTAGCCATCTTGTCTATTCCATGAACTATGTTTGGTGATGATCATTACATATTTGGTTCAGGACGACAAATCTAAATATTAATTTTTTTCTTTCTAAAAGTTTGTGTAACTAGTCTATTTTGATATTTTTTCCGTTTATGTGTTCTTACTATGCACTTGTTAGATCGTACGTACTAAAAATCTCTACCGTGATATTTAAGGATATTCTCTGCCATCAAAAAGATATTTAAGGATATTAAAATAGACATGAACATACATGGGCATACAAATACACACATGACACATATATACATACAAACTAATGAAACAAAAAAATGATACTATAATTTTATATTTTTACAACTGACAGTTTGAATTTATGCAAACTTTAAGTGATATACATAAAAATGTATAACAAAGAATACTATAATTACTATTAGCAGCATAAAAATCATTAACTATGGAAACTCGTTAGAATTATACATGTTGAAACTATTTTATAATAAAAGTAAGTCATTAATAGCATACAAGTTTAGTATTTTTTTTGGTCGACTATGAATTCAGAAAAATTCCTCGGGACTTCCGCCACCCAGTACATCTGTGCAGCGGGTCTGAGAAGGTGCTCATGGTGAGTAATATTTTTATAGGGCGGGGCACCACCCAATACAAACACGCACACGATGTGCTCGTCCTCAGTTGCAGCTGATCCGTGCGTACCACACAGCTGCTATATATGACTGCGTTCATCCACTTCCTGGATGATCGTCATGGATTTCTCGCCCTAAGAGACTTAACGATGTAGGGACGAGTGTCGTAACCAGTTTGCCAGTTAGGTAGTTCAGAGAATCCAATGAGTGTTTCCGAGGACATGGGTTGTTTTACAACTCTTGCCTTATTTTGGGATGTTTAATACATGTGGCCGATACATTGGGTGACTTTGGATGGGGCGATTGATGAGCCAAAAATGTTATCAAATATGTAATGTGATATGTGAATTTTCTGTACAGATTTTTCATTGAATTTTTTTGCAAAAATTTTCTCGTTCATATAAAAATCACTGCATATAGTTCAATATTTTCTTGAAACATGTTTTCGCCCCGTTTCATAAATAAAGTCACACACCTTCAAACTAATACAAGGTGATGAGAAGAACCTCTCACAAACTAGATCAAAGACAAACAAAAAAGAGCAAGAAGAACCAGGACTTGCCACTGGCAAGAAGAACGAGACCTAGGGGTGATAGAACTCCTCGACGAAGCCCCCAAGAGGGTAACGACGTGCCGCACCACCGTCGCTGAGACCAACGTTCAAGGGTTTTTACCTGGAGCGCTAATGCAGAGAAGTTAGCCATAACGCCACCCCAAAGAGAATAAAGGCATCTGCAGGCTGCACCGCCATTAGCGTCGAAACACGAAGCTTTCGTCGGGAATAACCTTTGCCCACCCCAGCCATCTATCTATGCTATGCCCTGAGCCCAGCCTTTAAAACACGATCTGGGAGATGACATTGCCTAAGCGCCGCCACCACCAGGGACCTTGCTTGCCACCCAAATTATCAAAGGACATCACCATCACCATCACCATCACCATCACCACGCCGACCGTCGCAGATCAGTGTTTGGCACACGTGCCTCCTCCATGTGTGACTCTAATTCTGTAGTTTGCGTTGTGATCTGTGTTTGTGCTCACCTCCTTGCATCAGTCTTATTTAAGTTTACCTACACACGATGCTGCCTGAAGGTTCCCTAGAAACGGATAGTTGGGAAGGTCATCTGAAATGTCAACACATGTTGGTTGGAATGTTTGACCAACTGAATAAATACTAGTATCTAGCAATGATGCTTCAGTCACCTTCAACATATATAAAGATCTACAATGATGAGTTGCTACATTAATAGATTAGGCCATTATGTTTGTTTGGTCTATTTTCTGCTGTGAGTGACACATGTTTTGTTAGAAGTGTGAACGTTTTGCAAAATGCAGTGAATGGATTTGTGACAAGCCACATGAAGATACCCCCCCCCCCCCTTGATTAGCGAAAAACATATTAATGGGCCAGACCATTATACATGGGCTATGCATGAGTTGGACTGAAAGAATAATAGATACAAGTAATTTTTTCTGTAACCACATCCATCTCCATGGCTGCTGCATGGCGCGTAAGATCAGTTCAGGAACCCTAGTGCGATCCAAGTTAGTATCCGATTAGGTATCCAGTCGGACTTGTACTGGGACAGGGCGACAGGCCGTGTCTCCTTTACAAATACCTCCGCAGGCGACGACAGCAGAGCCAGCTCGCAACTCGCAAGAGAGAGACCCAAGCTAGAGAGACATGGAGAAGAAAGGATCAGCAATGTCAGGGCCCCATGCGCCGTCCGCAATCACCGTTGCCGACGCCGGTGATGCGACAGAGCAGGCCCGGGAGGAAGCAGAGGAGACGACGCCAGGGATGGCGTTCCTCACGGCGCTGTACGCGGAGGCGCTGCGCTACATCTACATGACGGAGGAGGACCTGGTGGAGGAGTACTGGCAGGCGAGGAAGCTCCGCAAGTACGACCGGAAAAAGGAGTGGCCGAAGCGCGCTGCCAGGATCGCCAGGATCCACCCACCACCGAAGGAGATGGAAGCGGAGATCGCCGAGTACATGAAGTACCTCGAGGAGGAAGAGGCCCAGTAAATCGGTAGATGTTACTTCAATCTTCCACGATCGGATTCATCATTCGTGTAGAACGCAACCGGCAACTCCATTGCCATCTAAAGGATGATCTCAGGGCGATACTAAAATCGTTGGCAGCAGAACTTTGTGTGACATGTGTATGCATGTGGAGAGAACGTTTCGTCCCTGGGCTCCCGCGAGGCCCAGGGCGAAACCCTAAATCGCCGCGGCCACCGAGCTCTTCTCCCCCTCCCCCGCTTCGCCGCTGCCAGGAGGGTGCCGCCGGGCGAAGCTCGGGGGCGCCGGCGGCGGCGGGGCACCTCTCCCCTCCTCGCGGTGTCGCCGGCGCGGGCGGTCTCGTCGCGAAGGGGCGCGACGCTAGCAGGGGGCGTGGATGCTCCGGCAGCGGCGTGGTGGCTCTGTGTGATGGGCGCACTCAGGGCGGCGGCGGCTCCAGCGGAGGCGTCTGCGGTGCTGGGCGGCGCGAGCTCGGCCGGCGGCGGGATCAGGGCGTCAAGCACGACGGCGCGAACTTCGGCGGCCACGGCCGGGCGGGCCGGCGGTGGCGAGGCCTTCAGGGATGGAGCAGGGCGAGGCGTGGGCTGGGTGGCCTCCCTGGCCGCCCTGCGTGCGGGCTGGGGCAGGGCCCCGGGCCCTGCTAGGCCCAGTTCGCCCCCAGATCTGGTACCCGGCGGCCATGGTGGCCGGCGGCTGCCTCTCTGGCCTTCTTTGGGGTTTGTAGGTCGAACCTTGCGGCGGTGTTTCTTGCTTCCCTCGGTGCTGCAGCGGACAGGGTTGGGATGCCGGGGCGGCGGCCCTGGAAGGGGGAGCTATTTGGTTGGCGGGTGAGCCAGTAGCTCTGGTTTTGGTCGGTGCCATGGTCGTGGGGGCGACGTGGTACTCGGCGATTCGAGTGGTGTGGGGTGTAGATGGCGGAGAGGTTGCCAAGGGGAAACCTTTGCCCCTCGGGCCACGGCGGCGGCGTCCGCGGACGGCGTTCCCTTGTTGAAGGCGCCGTGAGGCCAACCTCCGTCCCTCTACTTCGTCCGGGTGAAAACCCAAGATCCTCGGATCGGGCGGTGGCGGCACTCTGGTGTCGTGCTCTTCTTGAAGACACCGTTTTGGAGCCCACAGCGCGAGGCTCACTGAAGGTTGTGACGGAGGTGATTCTTCGGTGATCTTCTGCAAGGCTTGCTCCGTGCCCTTCCATTGTCGAGCTTCCTTGGCGCTGCTCTTCGGTTTGCGAGCAACATGGGTCGGTCCCCGGTGGTGGTCGGCTTCCAGTGGCATCTCTGCGACGGAGGAGTTTTGTTGAGGCGCGCGTGAAAATGGCTCGCTCTCGAGTGAGCTCCGGCCCGACACTGTAGACTCCAGTTCTTCTCCGAGTCCTCGTTGGTGCTTTGGCTGAGCCTATTGGTGGCGCTTCCGTTGTAGCTTCTTTGGTAGTTCGTGTGGGTGTGTGGTGTCGTTCTGTAAGCTGAGTTCAGCACTTTGTATTGTTCTCGTCGTTGGTGGCTTTGTTAATTCAAAGCTGGGCACTTGAGTGCCTTCTATCTAAAAACAAAAAAACATGTGTATGCATGTTTCACGATCGATTTCATGTAGGAGTGTTTTCTGAATCGTTGAAAGGTAGTAATACTTACCTGGACCTGCAAATGGGTGACGGCTACCGATCATTCCCAGTCGAGTCTAATTGCAGATTGCTATCATAGGTACAGAGAAGAGAACTTAATTTGCCAAACTCACAAACAGGCAAACCAACGGTCTGAGGCATGCAACACAGTAAATGTCCAGATGAGGCCATCGGCCGACACATTAGAAAAAAGGGCAGCAAAATCTGAACTAGATCAAGCTCAAAATATGATCATTTATCATCTCAGCTCACTCCATATAGAAACGGAGTCCTTCTTCAGTGCTCCTCCCTTACTAGTAGAAGAAGACAATTCCATCCCGATTGGTAAGAGCTTTTAGTTCCGGTGTTACAAACTAATACTAAAGTTTTTTCCACCAGAGCCAGCTCGTCGCAACCCCTTTAGTTTTGGTTGGTGTCTCCAAACGGACCAAAGATCCTATTTAAACTGGGACTAAAACCGTGCGGGCGTCCTACCGGGACTAATGCTCACATTAATCTTGGATCCAACCACGACCGGGACTAATGCTCCGGACAGTTTCGAACGAAAGGCTTGTTTTCTTCTAGTGCCTAACCGAAGTTGAGGGAGTATATTCAGATTTTTTTCTACCATAGGCCCGCCGAAATCCAAATCCAACCCATATATCTTCTTTACTATTAAATTGCAATAGGTGGCTACCTGGTGTCACACATGGGCCAGTTTTTATATGGGCCAAAACCGAGAAAAACGACCCAACACCTAACCCACACACGTAAGCCACCGAATTGGTTTCCTGCTTCCCTCGTAAAAAAAAGTTGGTTTCCTACCAATACAGGAAGGCGCGTGAACCTCGTACGTCACATACATGACCAGAAGTCCAGAACGAATCGGTTTCATCTCAAAGAAGAAGAAAAAAGAACCAATCGGTTTCATCTCAAAGATTAAAAAAAGGAAGGAATCGGCTTCTTTCCAATCCACACACGCACATATATATACACTACCAGAACCGATCAGCGAAAGCCATGAGCCATGCGCTCATACTCGCAGCGAGGGAACAGTCAGCTGCGCCGAGCGACAACAGTCGGCGGTGAGGTGCAGACGAGGTGGTCGCGCTCCACTAGGCTCATGTTACAGTCGCAATGGACTCGTAGTGTCGATGTCGAGCGTGTCTAGGTCACACACAGCATCGGTACAGTCCACGTTAACCAACCGCAGACCTCACTCGCTGGTGGCCAGTGCCATATCCAATGCTCAACCGAGCGTCCACGCTTGGCCAAGCCTCGCTTCAGCAGCATAGCCTGGGCGCCTAGCTAGCATCGGGATGCACAGGCAATGCAATGAATTGGGTAGGGTCCACTCCGTGAGGCATATGAGAAAGGGGGTTTTTCCTTTGCTTTTCAAACGAGAGCGTGAATGAGTGTGGTCGGGTGAGTGATTTAGGCTTACAGCGGCCCCTCCATTGGTGAAGGCATTTTACCTGGACCAGGAGCATGTATGTGCTTCCGAAAGAAATGGGAAAAGAAGTTTGTATAAAACACAAGTCATACGGATGAAAAAGTACTGGAAAAATTAACCGTACTTGGGAAACAAAAAATTGGGAACAGAGATGTACATACAAAATTAATAATTTTAACAGAGAAACTGTAGTTGAAGGGAAATATCATTAATTTTCGAAGGAGATAGAAACAACACTATATCTTGGATGGACGCAAATGGTATTACAAAAATGAAACAAAATAATTCTCTACAAAAGATTTTTTAAGACGTGTAATTTACATGAAATTAGAAAAAAGAAAAATATAGTAAAATAACTAACTGAATAATGAAATCTCAAATAAATTTAGTGTTCATAACATCTAAAAGTGGGATAAATAAATTTACATTATTGGATAAGAGTAATAATGAGGTTACTCTGTATTGACAAATGTGGGATAAATACATAAATCCTTATGATTACAAAGCACCTATTTATTTTCTTTGCAATTGTGCATTAAGTAAATTTGTACACACAAAATAAGACTAGATGAGAGAAATGTTATAACATTTCCAGATGTAAAAGAAACTCTGCAAAAATTGGACATAACTTCTTGAGCCGTAGCAACGCACGGGTATTTAGCTAGTATCCGTTTATATACATACGATATCTGTACACTGCGTTAGGAAAAAAGAGGTCACGTGGTAACCATCCCAGTTGCCTAACTACCGCCCCACGTTGTGCATGTGTGGTTTTGAAAACCTGTTGGTTGGGTACGCCTCCACTCGGATCAGATGACGGCGCTGCCAGACGACGGAATCTCTACGTCGGCAGGGATCCTCCTAATTAAGGGTGCTACGGGCGTCAGTTGTCTTCGCCGCCGACTTTGTTATCGTGGCCACTCCAGATCCCTCAGTCCATCGACGGAGGGTACCCTTTGTTCCCGGAGAGGCTAGGGTTAGGTTCTCCTCTCGATCCTATCGAGGTGTTGGGACGGGTTCTCATGTTTGTGTGTGTGGCCTTCTTCCTCCGGTGCATTGACCAGTGTGGTGGGGTAGGCCTCTTCCCCTGGAGAACGTGGCCGTATTAGTATACTATACATACTGAAATTACTCGTACAAGACAACACGAGCCATACGGGCCACTTTTTTCAATAAAGGGAATATATTAATATCAAGAAGATACCAATTACACCCAGCCTCTGCAACAACGCACCACCCTAATGGCACTACGGATGCACACAGCCAAAAAAAAGGAAAAGAAAACTAAGAAACAAAAGTCCCGCTACGGTATCTCGGGCCTAACAACAGACAATACATCCACCACCATGACAACACCCGAATTACGGACTACGCAAAAACGACGCCTTCAAGAAGGGAACAGTGCTCAAACACCGTCGTCGCCCGATCAAAGATCTTAGGTTTTCACCCTGAAGATAGTCCCCGCTCTCAAAACAATGCCTCCACCAAGGTCATTGTCAGGCACAATCAGTTAAGGCCAGATCTTGGGTTTTCACCCTGAAAGGTAGGACTCTGCGCTTCACCTGTGTTGCCGCCCCCACTTCCAAACCGCTGCTGTGAAGCCGGGACACCAAGCAAGCCCCTCAACAGCGCAGAGACTTGAACCTCCCTTAGCTAGTCCTCCCCTCCGGCTTTTAAGAAATTCTCTTCTTCCGACTTTCATCATGGATCCATAGTCACTTGATGTCAACACAGAAAAAGAGCTTCGCGCCGCTCCCTCCAGAAACAAACGGTCAGAATAAACGCATGGGTGCGCACGACCGAATACCTCCGATCCAGCAAACTCCAGGCAAAGCGCTATTACATTCGTCGGCGGAGTCTTCCGGAAACGAAAGCGCTGTTCAATTTTATGATCATGCCCTCGCTTACTGATATGGGCACGGAGGCCTATGTGGAGCCCAATTTCAGGACTCCACCAACCTAGATGGTACGCCATCGAGGATTCAGGAGTGACACGCTAGGACGACCTACGCCATGTAATAATTAAGTCTAAGGTTGTGTCATTCATTCTATGTTAGGAAATAATGTAGCCGAGGTCATCTTGTGGGCCATCTAGGGGTTTTAATAGAGTCTGTTTGACTTGGGCCTGTCCAAGTCGAACTAGGTTAGGCCCAATAAGGGGGCCGGCCAGCCAGCTCTCCCTCTCATATAAGGAGATGGCACGGCTAGGGTTTAGGAGGAGAAGAAGTTTAGTCTAAAGTTTAGGTTTTACCTAGTTGCGTGTGTTCACGTGTATCATCCCTCCGGGGGTACGGCGCTGCCGTTTATCTATATTATTCACTGCGAAGGTTCTTGTGTTCATCAAGGATTGTCTAGCTCTTGGTTTGAGGCGGTCGTTCATCGATCCGTTGCTTGCTGGATTCGTTCCCCCTTCTCCAGGCTGCGTTCATCGCGTTGTTGGGAGGAATCTCTACCCCAGGTTCTCGCTGTGAAAGATCGGGCATCAACTAAGGAGGATCCAGTGGGTCGCTCCCTCATCATCTGGTATCAGAGCTCTGGGTTGCTCACGATGAGGTGTTGTTGATCGATCTCTTTGATCGGTTTGCATCGGAGAAGATGTTGACTGCCAAAACCCACCGGCGGGCAGCGGCCTTGTCAACACTGTAGAGCCGGGGGGAGCCTAGAGCTGCGGCTGGCTGAGACCCCTCCGAGCGACGGCCCGCAATGCTCTTCTGGTCACACGCGGCGTTGCGAAGTGCAAGGGCGTGCCACTGACCTATACCTGGTCGGGAAGGTGATGAGATTGCCTCGCTTAGTTTCTGCGGGGCATACATGTAAACGTTAAATACGAGCCTCGATCGGCTCTCAGGTTATCCTGTGAATCGGCTCAAAGAGCCGATCCACCCGTGATCCGTACGGGGTGTACGAATACTTGGTGGTCCTGCTTGATCAAGATGAAGCTAATGAGATCTACGACGATTTAGGGTTTTCACCACATAATCGGATCATCCTACTCCAGGTTGGGCCAGATGGCCACGCACGGTGCTCGTAAGCCGATCCTAAACAAGGCCAGAAAACCAACATGAAGTTGATCCTAGGAACATCCCGTTTAGGACTTGCGAACGCCACCCTACGTGCCACGGGATCCTCCCCCTTTGTAAGGCCAAACTATTGCGGATATTAAACTAATCCTTGTAGAACAAGGAGCAATCGTAACGGATCAGATCTACTAAATAATGATCAAGCGGGGTGCCGCCCCACACTGAGATAGGCGTGAGGACGGCTAGATATGCAAGGGTTGCACTACGTAAGCATGCTTAAACGAAGAACAATGCTAACCCTAACACATCTAATGATAACTACGTTGCTCGCCATCAAAAGCGCTTCGATACGAGCAACGCATGAACAACGTGGGGCTTGTGCTGCCTAGATCGCAAGATGCGATCTAGGCAGCATGTCGCTACTGATAGAAACCCTCGAGACGAAGGAGTTGGCGATGCGCCGAGATTGGTTTGTTTTTGGGGTTGAACGTGAGTTGTTGTTTATTCCATAAACCCTAGGTACATATTTATAGTCCAGGGGACTTTCTAATGCGGGCGTGCACTAAACCGTGCACGACTAAGATTCTATCTCTAAACTAAAAATAGATCTAATATGTTACAGATACACGGGCTAACTAGCCCAAATTCTCCGTGCCAGGCCGCTTCATACTTCTTCCATATGTAATCTCCCAAGCCCATCTCGATCGCGGCCCACCTCCTGATTTAGCCAAAATCTGGTGATAACACATGCCCCCTGGTTTTGGTAATGATAATTTCAAAACCACTCTATTTTTCCTCGGAGGGTCATGTCACGGCGAGCGGAGCTGTCGCAGACACGCCTTATCATGACGACTTGCCTTCCCAACTTCTCGCACGATTTGACGAGTTTTGGCACCATGTCCTCGAGAGCTGCTCGGAAATTAAAACCCCACCTCCTTTTATTTAGCCACAACGAACGGTTCTCTTCTTTACCCCTTCCGCGAGTAGTGCTCCAAAAAACCCTCCCCTGCAACCATGTCCTCTTCCTCTTCCTCTTCTTCTTCGTCGGATCCTTCCCACGTGTCTTCTCCCATCCAGAGTCGACGCCCTCGTGGGGTACACAAGCGGCGTATGACATCCTTGCCCCGACGAAGTGGGACAAAGAGGACCATGACTCCTCCGTCTGGTCCGAGGATGACAAATCCCAAACCGACGGGGAGAGCGACCTCCGCTTCCTTGCTGACGAGGAAGTAGTGGAGGAAAGCGAAGACGACCGTCTCTCTTGGGCGGACTTCACCACCTCCGAGGAGGTGAAGGAAGAGGGAGAGGAGGAGGAGGATGAAGATAGCTCCTCAGACGAGCCGCCGGCCAAACGCCGCCACCTCGGCCGGGAACTTCAGCGACGTCGACGGTGGACGGCCGACGGCCGACGAAGAGGACGAAGACGACGAGGGTCCTATCGGCGGCCGGCTGGAGCGGCGACGACGAGCCGGCGGGGAGTAGCACCGGCGGTGGCGACGACGGTGGCGACGACGACGACGAGGCGAGCGGCGGCCCCTAGATAGGGTCTTAGCATAGGACTAGCGGTAGCGAGACGGGGCAATGTATCCCCCTGGTCTTCTCTTTTGAGGGCAATCAGCTCTTCTACTGTAAGAAATCGGCTCATCAATGAAGAAATTCCCCAACTCGATTTTGCCGATTCCATTTATGATAATTTAGCCGATTGTCTTCCCTCCTGATTACTGCCGATTGCCACACTAGACCATGCCCAACAAGCCGATGGCATCGCGCCGGCCTCCCACACTAGATTTTGAGATAGATCCATCTAGACCCAAACTCCTTGCCACACAAGTCCAAGCCTTATTCGCGCGAATCCACGGATCTCATCCAAGATGACATGTTGGACCTAGCGGCAAAACTCTCGAAATAATGTCGGGTCTCCTCTTCCTTATTCTCTCCGAGTTCTGCTCGTTCAGCTCCGACGGCTTCCCTCTACAATAAACACCGTCTTTTGAACGAGCCGACACGAAGAGCGGGCCCACCTTGACAGAGTTGGTTAGACCTCGAGGGCGAGCTGCCCCCCGAGCCTTAGCCACGGCGAGGGTAAAGGATGGATCATCACCATTGAGATTTCGGGGCGGGCCCAACCACTGTCCAAGAGAATTATCCCGCGAGGGCCACCGGCCGATTACCTCCCTTCCGTTGAGGGTCCATACGGCCGATCCGGCAAGCTATGATAATTTTGCAACATAGGCACCGTTCTTCGAGGTAACTTGCGGTGCGAGAGTTCGGCCGATCCCAACGAGATCGGCTCCCAGGAGCGAGAGACCTTCAAAGTGAGCTGCCCCCGAGCCTTCAAGGTAAGAATAGCGGCGAGCTGATTACGTCAATCATCCTTGGTTTCTAACTCACAACGCCGTATCAACCGATTTAGAACAAATCGGCTCTTTTAGAATGAAGGAATTCCGGGACGAGCCGCCCTCCCCAGAGCTTCTTTAGTCCAAACCTTGCGCCTTCGTTGATCGGATCAGCTCATCATCTTCGGCGGTGAAGCACCTTCCGGTGAAACGTTTTCGTGTTTCTGACGCTCTCCAGACTCTTGGAGGGAACTACCCCCTCTGCTCTTAAGTCGATGCCTGCTGCATCGGCTATGCCTGAAATTTTTTCGAAATTTTTTTTTTTTATTTTTCCGGCCGACTTGTATATCGGCCCCCCATGTTCCAATAACCATCAACAAAAGATGAGATGCTTCTGTTGTATACCCTCATATTTCCATATACCTGGGTGCCCCCCCGAGCCGATTCTGTCAAGAGAATTGATGGTATCGGCTCACGTTGGATAACATGTTGAACCCGAGGCGAGAATGGTGGGTGAGGATAATTCTGGCCGATTGCTTGGAATCGGCCTCCACGTTGCTTGCTCGGTGAAGGTTTTGTAAGTTCCCTTCGTAAATTTTTGGGGCCGATCACAAGGATCAGCCTCTCTGGTTTGCCCATTGGTTTGATCTTGCTACTTGGTCGAGCTGGATGAAACCAACCCAACCTACGACTTGATGCGCCTGCTTGTCGTCCACCTTGTGTGCTCCGTAGAGTTGTGGAGCACTACGCTCTGTCGGCAAGGCGAGTACCATGTTTGTGCCGGCCCGATGTCTCATCATCGGCTTTCCTCTGTTTAGGGCGCCACTCCATTTTCCGTGGACGACCCTCTTCATCCGGGGTTCGCTGAACCTTTGCAGCCGAGATCGGGCCGTGCCTTTCTTAGCGTATGTAGGTACAACCTTTCGGCTTCCTCCGGGCCGCGCAATCGCTGAACCCTGCGCTTACGGGAACGGCTGAGTCCGTCGGGGCACCACCTTGGCCGGTGGTACTGTCTTCTTCCACTTCTTCCTCGTCTTCGAATCTTCAAGATCTGCCCAACGAGGTGACTCGGCGCGTTTGCTTTGTGGTGGGAGAGGCCCTAAGCGCTCGAACACGGACACGTTGGCTGCCTCCTTCTTTTTCGATTGCATTCACGGGCAATTGCCGATTGTGGGCAATCGGCTCATTCCTGAATCCCAGCGGTAGTACGAAGAAGGGCGGTCCCAATGCTGGCGTTGTCGTCTTGCTCCCTTGATGCTTCCGTGGCATAGCGCTCATGCTCCTCCTCATCGTGATCCTGCCGACGATATCTTCGGCTTCTCTAGCCAAACGATCTTCTCTATCACCGTAATAGGGTCGCCGGCGTTGACCATACTGATTAACATATTTGTTGAGGAGGTGATCGAGAGAGGGTCGGCTGATATCTTATATTCTTCACCTCTCCCTACGTGACATAGCGCTTGCCATCATGACGGAGCCCGATCGCATGGAGCGGCCTCATCCGTATCCTTCGTTGTGAGAGCAGCTGCCCTCATCTCCATCTTTGCCGAGTGGTTTCCAGGCCCTACCATGTTGATCGTTGAGCGAGGGGCCTGGCGGCAACCTTCGGGAGTAGGTGATTCCTACCATGTTAACGGCGGGGAAGGGTTGGGTGTCGACCTTCATGGCGTGCTTGGTTGAAAATTAGCCGCCCCTTCTCTATCGCCGCTTGGATGTGCTGACGCCACACCCGGCGATCGTTGGTGGCATGGGAAAGCGAGTTGTGGAATTTGCGGTACGGCTTTCCGTTTAGCTCTTTCGCCGTGGGGAACTTGAGACCTTCGGGAACCGTCAAGCTGTTTCTCCTTGAGCGAGGAGGTCGAAGATTTGTTCGGTCTTGGTCACGTCAAAATCAAATCCCCTAGGCGGCCACTGGTGGCTTTACCCATTTGCGAGGCCACGGGGTTCCTCCTCGAGTCCACTCAGCCCTTGCTATCTCTTGGCCTCCCGCGAGGCACTTCATCCTCCTCCGTATCGACCATGACTACTGCACGCTTGAACTTGTCTTGGTACGAGTCGGGAGTGGCGCTGTTCATATGCCGATAGTTTCTGAACCATGTGCGCCGGTGAGGGATAATCTGCTTGGGAGGCCATGTCCTTGAGCTGTGTTGCAAGGCACTGCTCTGCCAACTCGGCTGCTTCCTTTTCGGTTATACGAACCGAATAACATCGGTTCCTAAGATTCTGAAGCGGCTGGATGTATTCTGTCACCGTTTCCCCGCGCTTCGACGTAGTTGTGCTAGATCGGCAATGCCGGACTCGGAAGCTTCGAATGGTATTGCATATGGAGCCTGTTCTTCCAATTGCTTCCAAGGCTCGGATGGAGTTCGTCTGGTAGAGAGGTGTACCATCCAAAAGCCGATCCCGTGAGGGACTGTGAAAAGAGCCTCACGCGTAGCTGATCCGACACGAAGCCGGTCCTAGTTGAGCCAAATATCGGGCGACGTGCTCGATGGAGCTGGAGCCATCGATCCACTGAATTTGGAGAAGTCGGGGAGCCGATATTTTGGTGGCAGCGGGATCATCTCGTAATCGTCGGGGTACGGCTTGGAATAGC